>NW_026775472.1:0-90000 GCF_963259705.1 Myotis daubentonii
TACAGAGCTCAGATTTGGTGTCTAAAGCTTTGGAATGACGAGAATAGTTTTTATGTTTACAATTTTGGAGGATTGGCTTTGTCTTTTCTTTGTGTGAATCAGTTAAAATGGTGGCGGTTCCAGTAAATACTTCTAAGCAAACTGTCTAATTGTGGTTAAACTCTTAAAATACACAATGATAGTTCCCAGATATGATTAAGAACGTGTAATAAACACCTCAAGTACACGTAAATAGATTCTTACTACATTTACTGTCGAATTCAATCCCGGAGGTTTCCCTTGGAAATCTGTGAAATGACGAAAATACTGGTTATATTTACAACTCCGGGTACTTCGGGTGGCGTTTTCACGGGACTTTGCTTTCAAATATTAAGAGTTCATGTTTACAGAGCTCAGAATTGGTGTCTAAAGCCTTGGAATGAGGAGAATATTGTTTATGTTTACAATTTAGGAGGATTGGCTTCGGCGCTTTTTTGTGCGTATCATTTAAAATGGTGACGGTTCCAGGAACTACTTCTAAGCAAACTGTCTAATTGTGGTAAAACTGTTAAAATACACAATGAGAGTTCCCAGAAATGATTAAGAACGTTTAATAAACACCTCAAGGACCTGTAAATAGATTCTTACTACATTTACTGTCGAATTCAATCACGGAGGTTTCGAGTGGAAAGCTGTGAAATGCCGTAATTCTGGTAATGTTTACAAGTCCGGGTACTTTGTGTGGCGTTTTCACGGGACTGTGCTTTCAATTATTAAGAGTTCATGTTTACAGAGCTCAGATTTGGTGTCTAAAGCCTTGGAATGACGAGAATAGTTTTTATGTTTACAATTTAGGAGGATTGGCTTTGTCGTTTCTTGGTGTGAATCAGTTAAAATGGTGGCGGTTCCAGTAAATACTTCTAAGCAAACTGTCTAATTGTGGTAAAACTGTTAAAATACACAATGAGAGTTACCAGAAATGATTAAGAACGTGTAATGAACACCTCAAGTACACGTAAATAGATTCTTACTACCTTTACTGTCGAATTCAATCACGGAGGTTTCCAGTGGAAAGCTGTGAAATGACGAAAATACTGGTTATATTTACAACTCCGGGTACTTCTGGTGGCGTTTTCACGGGACTGTGCTTTCAAATATTAAGAGTTCATGTTTACAGAGCTCAGAATTGGTGTCTAAAGCCTTGGAATGAGGAGAATATTGTTTATGTTTACAATTTAGGAGGATTGGCTTTGGCGTGTTTTTTGTGTGAATCAGTTAAAATGGTGGCGGTTCCAGTAAATACTTCTAAGCAAACTGTCTAATTGTGGTAAAACTGTTAAAATACACAATGAGAGTTACCAGAAATGATTAAGAACGTTTAATAAACACCTCAAGTACACGTAAATAGATTCTTACTACATTTACTGTCGAATTCAATCACGGAGGTTTCGAGTGGAAAGCTGTGAAATGACGTAATTCTGGTAATGTTTACAAGTCCGGGTACTTTGGGTGGCGCTTTCACGGGACTGTGCTTTCAATTATTAAGAGTTCATGTTTACAGAGCTCAGAATTGGTGTCTAAAGCCTTGGAATGACGAGAATAGTTTTTATGTTTACAATTTAGGAGGATTGGCTTTGGCGTTTTTTTTGTGTGAATCAGTTAAAATGGTGGCGGTTCCAGTAAACAGTTCTAAGCAAACTGTCTAATTGTGGTAAAACTATTAACATACACAATGAGAGTTCCCGGAAATGATTAAGAACGTTTAATAAACATCTCAAGTACACGTAAATAGATTCTTACTTCATTTACTGTCGAATTCAATCACCGAGGTTTCCAGTGGAAAGCTGTGAAATGACGAAAATACTGGTAATGTTTACAAGTACGGGTACTTCTGGTGGCGTTTTCACGGGACTGTGCTTTCAAATATTAAGAGTTCATGTATAGAGAGCTCAGATTTGGTGTCTAAAGCCGTGGAATGACGAGAATAGTTTTTATGTTTACAATTTAGGAGGATTGGCTTTGTCGTTTCTTTGTGTGAATCAGTTAAAATGGTGGTGGTTCCAGTAAATACTTCTAAGCAAACTGTCTAATTGTGGTAAAACTGTTAAAATACACAATGAGAGTTACCAGAAATGATTAAGAACGTGTAATAAACACCTCAAGTACACGTAAATAGATTCTTACTACATTTACTGTCGAATTCAATCACGGAGTTTTCCCTTGGAAAGCTGTGAAATGACGAAAATACTGGTTATATTTACAACTCCGGGTACTTCGGGTGGCGTTTTCACGGGACTTTGCTTTCAAATATTAAGAGTTCATGTTTACAGAGCTCAGAATTGGTGTCTAAAGCCTTGGAATGACGAGAATAGTTTTTATGTTTACAATTTAGGAGGATTGGCTTTGGCTTTTTTTTTGTGTGAATCAGTTAAAATGGTGGCGGTTCCAGTAAACAGTTCTAAGCAAACTGTCTAATGTTGGTAAAACTATTAACATACACAATGAGAGTTCCCGGAAATGATTAAGAACGTGTAATAAACATCTCAAGTACACATAAATAGATTCTTACTTCATTTACTGTTGAATTCAATCACCGAGGTTTCCAGGGGAAAGCTGTGAAATGACGAAAATACTGGTAATGTTTACAAGTCCGGGTACTTTGGGTGGCGTTTTCACGGGACTGTGCTTTCAATTATTAAGAGTTCATGTTTACAGAGCTCAGATTTGGTGTCTAAAGCTTTGGAATGACGAGAATAGTTTTTATGTTTACAATTTTGGAGGATTGGCTTTGTCTTTTCTTTGTGTGAATCAGTTAAAATGGTGGCGGTTCCAGTAAATACTTCTAAGCAAACTGTCTAATTGTGGTTAAACTCTTAAAATACACAATGATAGTTCCCAGAAATGATTAAGAACGTGTAATAAACACCTCAAGTACACGTAAATAGATTCTTACTACATTTACTGTCGAATTCAATCCCGGAGGTTTCCCTTGGAAATCTGTGAAATGACGAAAATACTGGTTATATTTACAACTCCGGGTACTTCGGGTGGCGTTTTCACGGGACTTTGCTTTCAAATATTAAGAGTTCATGTTTACAGAGCTCAGAATTGGTGTCTAAAGCCTTGGAATGAGGAGAATATTGTTTATGTTTACAATTTAGGAGGATTGGCTTCGGCGCTTTTTTGTGCGTATCATTTAAAATGGTGACGGTTCCAGGAACTACTTCTAAGCAAACTGTCTAATTGTGGTTAAACTCTTAAAATACACAATGAGAGTTCCCAGAAATGATTAAGAACGTTTAATAAACACCTCAAGGACCTGTAAATAGATTCTTACTACATTTACTGTCGAATTCAATCACGGAGGTTTCGAGTGGAAAGCTGTGAAATGCCGTAATTCTGGTAATGTTTACAAGTCCGGGTACTTTGTGTGGCGTTTTCACGGGACTGTGCTTTCAATTATTAAGAGTTCATGTTTACAGAGCTCAGATTTGGTGTCTAAAGCCTTGGAATGACGAGAATAGTTTTTATGTTTACAATTTAGGAGGATTGGCTTTGTCGTTTCTTGGTGTGAATCAGTTAAAATGGTGGCGGTTCCAGTAAATACTTCTAAGCAAACTGTCTAATTGTGGTAAAACTGTTAAAATACACAATGAGAGTTACCAGAAATGATTAAGAACGTGTAATGAACACCTCAAGTACACGTAAATAGATTCTTACTACCTTTACTGTCGAATTCAATCACGGAGGTTTCCAGTGGAAAGCTGTGAAATGACGAAAATACTGGTTATATTTACAACTCCGGGTACTTCTGGTGGCGTTTTCACGGGACTGTGCTTTCAAATATTAAGAGTTCATGTTTACAGAGCTCAGAATTGGTGTCTAAAGCCTTGGAATGAGGAGAATATTGTTTATGTTTACAATTTAGGAGGATTGGCTTTGGCGTGTTTTTTGTGTGAATCAGTTAAAATGGTGGCGGTTCCAGTAAATACTTCTAAGCAAACTGTCTAATTGTGGTAAAACTGTTAAAATACACAATGAGAGTTACCAGAAATGATTAAGAACGTTTAATAAACACCTCAAGTACACGTAAATAGATTCTTACTACATTTACTGTCGAATTCAATCACGGAGGTTTCGAGTGGAAAGCTGTGAAATGACGTAATTCTGGTAATGTTTACAAGTCCGGGTACTTTGGGTGGCGCTTTCACGGGACTGTGCTTTCAATTATTAAGAGTTCATGTTTACAGAGCTCAGAATTGGTGTCTAAAGCCTTGGAATGACGAGAATATTGTTTATGTTTACAATTTAGGAGGATTGGCTTTGGCGTGTTTTTTGTGTGAATCAGTTAAAATGGTGGCGGTTCCAGTAAATACTTCTAAGCAAACTGTCTAATTGTGGTAAAACTGTTAAAATACACAATGAGAGTTACCAGAAATGATTAAGAACGTGTAATAAACACCTCAAGTACACGTAAATAGATTCTTACTACATTTACTGTCGAATTCAATCACGGAGGTTTTGAGTGGAAAGCTGTGAAATGCCGTAATTCTGGTAATCTTTACAAGTCCGGGTACTTTGGGTGGCGCTTTCACGGGACTGTGCTTTCAATTATTAAGAGTTCATGTTTACAGAGCTCAGATTTGGTGTCTAAAGCCTTGGAATGACGAGAATAGTTTTTATGTTTACAATTTAGGAGGATTGGCTTTGTCGTTTCTTTGTGTGAATCAGTTAAAATGGTGGCGGTTCCAGTAAATACTTCTAAGCAAACTGTCTAATTGTGGTAAAACTGTTAAAATACACAATGAGAGTTACCAGAAATGATTAAGAACGTGTAATAAACACCTCAAGTACACGTAAATAGATTCTTACTACATTTACTGTCGAATTCAATCCCGGAGGTTTCCCTTGGAAAGCTGTGAAATGACGAAAATACTGGTTATTTTTACAACTCCGGGTACTTCTGGTGGCGTTTTCACGGGACTGTGCTTTCAAATATTAAGAGTTCATGTTTACAGAGCTCAGAATTGGTGTCTAAAGCCTTGGAATGAGGAGAATATTGTTTATGTTTACAATTTAGGAGGATTTGCTTTGGCGTGTTTTTTGTGTGAATCAGTTAAAATGGTGGCGGTTCCAGTAAATACTTCTAAGCAAACTGTCTAATTGTGGTAAAACTGTTAAAATACACAATGAGAGTTACCAGAAATGATTAAGAACGTTTAATAAACACCTCAAGTACACGTAAATAGATTCTTACTACATTTACTGTCGAATTCAATCACGGAGGTTTCGAGTGGAAAGCTGTGAAATGACGTAATTCTGGTAATGTTTACAAGTCCGGGTACTTTGGGTGGCGCTTTCACGGGACTGTGCTTTCAATTATTAAGAGTTCATGTTTACAGAGCTCAGAATTGGTGTCTAAAGCCTTGGAATGACGAGAATATTGTTTATGTTTACAATTTAGGAGGATTGGCTTTGGCGTGTTTTTTGTGTGAATCAGTTAAAATGGTGGCGGTTCCAGTAAATACTTCTAAGCAAACTGTCTAATTGTGGTAAAACTGTTAAAATACACAATGAGAGTTACCAGAAATGATTAAGAACGTGTAATAAACACCTCAAGTACACGTAAATAGATTCTTACTACATTTACTGTCGAATTCAATCACGGAGGTTTCGAGTGGAAAGCTGTGAAATGCCGTAATTCTGGTAATGTTTACAAGTCCGGGTACTTTGGGTGGCGCTTTCACGGGACTGTGCTTTCAATTATTAAGAGTTCATGTTTACAGAGCTCAGATTTGGTGTCTAAAGCCTTGGAATGACGAGAATAGTTTTTATGTTTACAATTTAGGAGGATTGGCTTTGTCGTTTCTTTGTGTGAATCAGTTAAAATGGTGGCGGTTCCAGTAAATACTTCTAAGCAAACTGTCTAATTGTGGTTAAACTCTTAAAATACACAATGATAGTCCCCAGAAATGATTAAGAACGTGTAATGAACACCTCAAGTACACGTAAATAGATTCTTACTACCTTTACTGTCGAATTCAATCACGGAGGTTTCCAGTGGAAAGCTGTGAAATGACGAAAATACTGGTAATGTTTACAAGTACGGGTACTTCTGGTGGCGTTTTCACGGGACTGTGCTTTCAAATATTAAGAGTTCATGTTTACTGAGCTCAGAATTGGTGTCTAAAGCCTTGGAATGACGAGAATAGTTTTTATGTTTACAATTTAGGAGGATTGGCTTTGTCGTTTCTTTGTGTAAATCAGTTAAAATGGTGGCGGTTCCAGTAAATACTTCTAAGCAAACTGTCTAATTGTGGTAAAACTGTTAAAATACACAATGAGAGTTACCAGAAATGATTAAGAACGTGTAATAAACACCTCAAGTACAGGTAAATAGATTCTTACTACATTTACTGTCGAATTCAATCACGGAGGTTTCCCTTGGAAACCTGTGAAATGACGAAAATACTGGTTATGTTTACAACTCCGGGTACTTCGGGTGGCGTTTTCACGGGACTTTGCTTTCAAATATTAAGAGTTCATGTTTACAGAGCTCAGAATTGGTGTCTAAAGCCTTGGAATGACGAGAATAGTTTTTATGTTTACAATTTAGGAGGATTGGCTTTGTCGTTTCTTTGTGTGAATCAGTTAAAATGGTGGCGGTTCCAGTAAATACTTCTAAGCAAACTGTCTAATTGTGGTAAAACTGTTAAAATACACTTGAGAGTTACCAGAAATGATTAAGAACGTGTAATAAACACCTCAAGTACACGTAAATAGATTCTTACTACATTTACTGTCGAATTCAATCACGGAGGTTTCCCTTGGAAAGCTGTGAAATGACGAAAATACTGGTTATATTTACAACTCCGGGTACTTCGGGTGGCGTTTTCACGGGACTTTGCTTTCAAATATTAAGAGTTCATATTTCCACAGCTCAGAATTGGTGTCTAAAGCCTTGGAATGACGAGAATAGTTTTTACGGTTACAATTTAGGGGGATTGGCTTTGGCGTTTTTTTTTGTGTGAATCAGTTAAAATGGTGGCGGTTCCAGTAAACAGTTCTAAGGAAACTGTCTAATTGTGGTAAAACTATTAACATACACAATGAGAGTTCCCGGAAATGGTTAAGAACGTGTAATAAACATCTCAAGTACACGTAAATAGATTCTTACTTCATTTACTGTCGAATTCAATCACCGAGGTTTCCAGTGGAAAGCTGTGAAATGACGAAAATACTGGTAATGTTTACAAGTCCGGGTACTTTGGGTGGCGTTTTCACGGGACTGTGCTTTCAATCATTAAGAGTTCATGTTTACAGAGCTCAGATTTGGTGTCTAAAGCCTTGGAATGACGAGAATAGTTTTTATGTTTACAATTTTGGAGGATTGGCTTTGTCTTTTCTTTGTGTGAATCAGTTAAAATGGTGGCGGTTCCAGTAAATACTTCTAAGCAAACTGTCTAATTGTGGTAAAACTGTTAAAATACACAATGATAGTTCCCAGAAATGATTAAGAACGTGTAATAAACACCTCAAGTACACGTAAATAGATTCTTACTACATTTACTGTCGAATTCAATCACGGAGGTTTCCCTTGGAAAGCTGTGAAATGACGAAAATACTGGTTATATTTACAACTCCGGGTACTTCGGGTGGCGTTTTCACGGGACTTTGCTTTCAAATATTAAGAGTTCATGTTTACAGAGCTCAGAATTGGTGTCTAAAGCCTTGGAATGAGGAGAATATTGTTTATGTTTACAATTTAGGAGGATTGGCTTTGGCGTGTTTTTTGTGTGAATCAGTTAAAATGGTGGCGGTTCCAGTAAATACTTCTAAGCAAACTGTCTAATTGTGGTAAAACTGTTAAAATACACAATGAGAGTTACCAGAAATGATTAAGAACGTGTAATAAACACCTCAAGTACACGTAAATAGATTCTTACTACATTTACTGTCGAATTCAATCACGGAGGTTTCGAGTGGAAAGCTGTGAAATGCCGTAATTCTGGTAATGTTTACAAGTCCGGGTACTTTGGGTGGCGCTTTCACGGGACTGTGCTTTCAATTATTAAGAGTTCATGTTTACAGAGCTCAGATTTGGTGTCTAAAGCCTTGGAATGACGAGAATAGTTTTTATGTTTACAATTTAGGAGGATTGGCTTTGTCGTTTCTTTGTGTGAATCAGTTAAAATGGTGGCGGTTCCAGTAAATACTTCTAAGCAAACTGTCTAATTGTGGTTAAACTCTTAAAATACACAATGATAGTCCCCAGAAATGATTAAGAACGTGTAATGAACACCTCAAGTACACGTAAATAGATTCTTACTACCTTTACTGTCGAATTCAATCACGGAGGTTTCCAGTGGAAAGCTGTGAAATGACGAAAATACTGGTAATGTTTACAAGTACGGGTACTTCTGGTGGCGTTTTCACGGGACTGTGCTTTCAAATATTAAGAGTTCATGTTTACTGAGCTCAGAATTGGTGTCTAAAGCCTTGGAATGACGAGAATAGTTTTTATGTTTACAATTTAGGAGGATTGGCTTTGTCGTTTCTTTGTGTAAATCAGTTAAAATGGTGGCGGTTCCAGTAAATACTTCTAAGCAAACTGTCTAATTGTGGTAAAACTGTTAAAATACACAATGAGAGTTACCAGAAATGATTAAGAACGTGTAATAAACACCTCAAGTACAGGTAAATAGATTCTTACTACATTTACTGTCGAATTCAATCACGGAGGTTTCCCTTGGAAACCTGTGAAATGACGAAAATACTGGTTATGTTTACAACTCCGGGTACTTCGGGTGGCGTTTTCACGGGACTTTGCTTTCAAATATTAAGAGTTCATGTTTACAGAGCTCAGAATTGGTGTCTAAAGCCTTGGAATGACGAGAATAGTTTTTATGTTTACAATTTAGGAGGATTGGCTTTGTCGTTTCTTTGTGTGAATCAGTTAAAATGGTGGCGGTTCCAGTAAATACTTCTAAGCAAACTGTCTAATTGTGGTAAAACTGTTAAAATACACTTGAGAGTTACCAGAAATGATTAAGAACGTGTAATAAACACCTCAAGTACACGTAAATAGATTCTTACTACATTTACTGTCGAATTCAATCACGGAGGTTTCCCTTGGAAAGCTGTGAAATGACGAAAATACTGGTTATATTTACAACTCCGGGTACTTCGGGTGGCGTTTTCACGGGACTTTGCTTTCAAATATTAAGAGTTCATATTTCCACAGCTCAGAATTGGTGTCTAAAGCCTTGGAATGACGAGAATAGTTTTTACGGTTACAATTTAGGGGGATTGGCTTTGGCGTTTTTTTTTGTGTGAATCAGTTAAAATGGTGGCGGTTCCAGTAAACAGTTCTAAGGAAACTGTCTAATTGTGGTAAAACTATTAACATACACAATGAGAGTTCCCGGAAATGGTTAAGAACGTGTAATAAACATCTCAAGTACACGTAAATAGATTCTTACTTCATTTACTGTCGAATTCAATCACCGAGGTTTCCAGTGGAAAGCTGTGAAATGACGAAAATACTGGTAATGTTTACAAGTCCGGGTACTTTGGGTGGCGTTTTCACGGGACTGTGCTTTCAATCATTAAGAGTTCATGTTTACAGAGCTCAGATTTGGTGTCTAAAGCCTTGGAATGACGAGAATAGTTTTTATGTTTACAATTTTGGAGGATTGGCTTTGTCTTTTCTTTGTGTGAATCAGTTAAAATGGTGGCGGTTCCAGTAAATACTTCTAAGCAAACTGTCTAATTGTGGTAAAACTGTTAAAATACACAATGATAGTTCCCAGAAATGATTAAGAACGTGTAATAAACACCTCAAGTACACGTAAATAGATTCTTACTACATTTACTGTCGAATTCAATCACGGAGGTTTCCCTTGGAAAGCTGTGAAATGACGAAAATACTGGTTATATTTACAACTCCGGGTACTTCGGGTGGCGTTTTCACGGGACTTTGCTTTCAAATATTAAGAGTTCATGTTTACAGAGCTCAGAATTGGTGTCTAAAGCCTTGGAATGAGGAGAATATTGTTTATGTTTACAATTTAGGAGGCTTGGCTTCGGCGCTTTTTTGTGCGTATCATTTAAAATGGTGACGGTTCCAGGAACTACTTCTAAGCAAACTGTCTAATTGTGGTAAAACTGTTAAAATACACAATGAGAGTTCCCCGAAATGATTAAGAACGTTTAATAAACACCTCAAGGACCTGTAAATATATTCTTACTACATTTACTGTCGAATTCAATCACGTAGGTTTCGAGTGAAAAGCTGTGAAATGCCGTAATTCTGATAATGTTTACAAGTCCGGGTACTTTGTGTGGCGTTTTCACGGGACTGTGCTTTCAAATATTAAGAGTTCATGTTTACAGAGCTCAGAATTGGTGTCTAAAGCCTTGGAATGACGAGAATAGTTTTTATGTTTACAATTTAGGAGTTTTGGCTTTGTCGTTTCTTTGTGTGAATCAGTTAAAATGGTGGCGGTTCCAGTAAATACTTCTAAGCAAACTGTCTAATTGTGGTAAAACTGTTAAAATACACAATGAGAGTTACCAGAAATGATTAAGAACGTGTAATAAACACCTCAAGTACACGTAAATAGATTCTTACTACATTTACTGTCGAATTCAATCACGGAGGTTTCCCTTGGAAAGCTGTGAAATGACGAAAATACTGGTTATATTTACAACTCCGGGTACTTTTGGTGGCGTTTTCACGGGACTTTGCTTTCAAATATTAAGAGTTCATGTTTACAGAGCTCAGAATTGGTGTCTAAAGCCTTGGAATGAGGAGAATATTGTTTATGTTTACAATTTAGGAGGATTGGCTTTGGCGTGTTTTTTGTGCGAATCAGTTAAAATGGTGGCGGTTCCAGTAATTACTTCTAAGCAAACTGTCTAATTGTGGTAAAACTGTTAAAATACACAATGATAGTTCCCACAAATGATTAAGAACGTGTAATAAACACCTCAAGTACACGTAAATAGATTCTTACTACATTTACTGTCGAATTCAATCACGGAGGTTTCCCTTGGAAAGCTGTGAAATGACGAAAATACTGGTTATATTTACAACTCCGGGTACTTCGGGTGGCATTTTCACGGGACTGTGCTTTCAAATATTAAGAGTTCATGTTTACAGAGCTCAGAATTGGTGTCTAAAGCCTTGGAATGAGGAGAATATTGTTTATGTTTACAATTTTGGAGGATTGGCTTTGTCTTTCTTTGTGTGAATCAGTTAAAATGGTGGCGGTTCCAGTAAATACTTCTAAGCAAACTGTCTAATTGTGGTAAAACTGTTAAAATACACAATGAGAGTTACCAGAAATGATTAAGAACGTTTAATAAACACCTCAAGTACACGTAAATAGATTCTTACTACATTTACTGTCGAATTCAATCACGGAGGTTTCGAGTGGAAAGCTGTGAAATGATGTAATTCTGGTGTTGTTTACAAGTCCGGATACTTTGGGTGGCGCTTTCACGGGACTGTGCTTTCAATTATTAAGAGTTCATGTTTACAGAGCTCAGATTTGGTGTCTAAAGCCTTGGAATGAAGAGAATAGTTTTTATGTGTACAATTTAGGAGGATTGGCTTTGTCGTTTCTTTGTGTGAATCACTTAAAATGGTGGCGGTTCCAGTAAATACTTCTAAGCAAACTGTCTAATTGTGGTTAAACTCTTAAAATACACAATGATAGTCCCCAGAAATGATTAAGAACGTGTAATGAACACCTCAAGTACACGTAAATAGATTCTTACTACCTTTACTGTCGAATTCAATCACGGAGGTTTCCAGTGGAAAGCTGTGAAATGACGAAAATACTGGTAATGTTTACAAGTACGGGTACTTCTGGTGGCGTTTTCACGGGACTGTGCGTTCAAATATTAAGAGTTCATGTTTACAGAGCTCAGAATTGGTATCTAAAGCCTTGGAATGACGAGAATATTGTTTATGTTTACAATTTAGGAGGATTGGCTTTGGCGTGTTTTTTGTGTGAATCAGTTAAAATGGTGGCGGTTCCAGTAAATACTTCTAAGCAAACTGTCTAATTGTGGTAAAACTGTTAAAATACACAATGAGAGTTACCAGAAATGATTAAGAACGTTTAATAAACACCTCAAGTACACGTAAATAGATTCTTACTACATTTACTGTCGAATTCAATCACGGAGGTTTCGAGTGGAAAGCTGTGAAATGCCGTAATTCTGGTAATGTTTACAAGTCCGGGTACTTTGGGTGGCGCTTTCACGGGACTGTGCTTTCAATTATTAAGAGTTCATGTTTACAGAGCTCAGATTTGGTGTCTAAAGCCTTGGAATGACGAGAATAGTTTTTATGTTTACAATTTAGGAGGATTGGCTTTGTCGTTTCTTTGTGTGAATCAGTTAAAATGGTGGCGGTTCCAGTAAATACTTCTAAGCAAACTGTCTAATTTTGGTAAAACTGTTAAAATACACAATGAGAGTTACCAGAAATGATTAAGAACGTGTAATAAACACCTCAAGTACACGTAAATAGATTCTTACTACATTTACTGTCGAATTCAATCACGGAGGTTTCCCTTGGAAAGCTGTGAAATGACGAAAATACTGGTTATATTTACAACTCCGGGTACTTCGGGTGGCGTTTTCACGGGACTTTGCTTTCAAATATTAAGAGTTCATGTTTCCAGAGCTCAGAATTGGTGTCTAAAGCCTTGGAATGACGAGAATAGTTTTTACGGTTACAATTTAGGGGGATTGGCTTTGGCGTTTTTTTTGTGTGTGAATCAGTTAAAATGGTGGCGGTTCCAGTAAACAGTTCTAAGGAAACTGTCTAATTGTGGTAAAACTATTAACATACACAATGAGAGTTCCCGGAAATGATTAAGAACGTGTAATAAACATCTCAAGTACACGTAAATAGATTCTTACTTCATTTACTGTCGAATTCAATCACCGAGGTTTCCAGTGGAAAGCTGTGAAATGACGAAAATACTGGTAATGTTTACAAGTCCGGGTACTTTGGGTGGCGTTTTCACGGGACTGTGCTTTCAATCATTAAGAGTTCATGTTTACAGAGCTCAGATTTGGTGTCTAAAGCCTTGGAATGACGAGAATAGTTTTTATGTTTACAATTTAGGAGGATTGGCTTTGTCGTTTCTTTGTGTGAATCAGTTAAAATGGTGGCGGTTCCAGTAAATACTTCTAAGCAAACTGTCTAATTGTGGTAAAACTGTTAAAATACACAATGAGAGTTACCAGAAATGATTAAGAACGTGTAATAAACACCTCAAGTACACGTAAATAGATTCTTACTTCATTTACTGTCGAATTCAATCACCGAGGTTTCGAGTGGAAAGCTGTGAAATGACGGAATTCTGGTAATGTTTACAAGTCCGGGTACTTTGGGTGGCACTTTCACGGGACTGTGCTTTCAATTATTAAGAGTTCATGTTTACAGAGCTCAGATTTGGTGTCTAAAGCCTTGGAATGACGAGAATAGTTTTTATGTGTACAATTTAGGAGGATTGGCTTTGTCGTTTCTTTGTGTGAATCACTTAAAATGGTGGCGGTTCCAGTAAATACTTCTAAGCAAACTGTCTAATTGTGGTTAAACTCTTAAAATACACAATGATAGTCCCCAGAAATGATTAAGAACGTGTAATGAACACCTCAAGTACACGTAAATAGATTCTTACTACCTTTACTGTCGAATTCAATCACGGAGGTTTCCAGTGGAAAGCTGTGAAATGACGAAAATACTGGTAATGTTTACAAGTACGGGTACTTCTGGTGGCGTTTTCACGGGACTGTGCGTTCAAATATTAAGAGTTCATGTTTACAGAGCTCAGAATTGGTATCTAAAGCCTTGGAATGACGAGAATATTGTTTATGTTTACAATTTAGGAGGATTGGCTTTGGCGTGTTTTTTGTGTGAATCAGTTAAAATGGTGGCGGTTCCAGTAAATACTTCTAAGCAAACTGTCTAATTGTGGTAAAACTGTTAAAATACACAATGAGAGTTACCAGAAATGATTAAGAACGTTTAATAAACACCTCAAGTACACGTAAATAGATTCTTACTACATTTACTGTCGAATTCAATCACGGAGGTTTCGAGTGGAAAGCTGTGAAATGCCGTAATTCTGGTAATGTTTACAAGTCCGGGTACTTTGGGTGGCGCTTTCACGGGACTGTGCTTTCAATTATTAAGAGTTCATGTTTACAGAGCTCAGATTTGGTGTCTAAAGCCTTGGAATGACGAGAATAGTTTTTATGTTTACAATTTAGGAGGATTGGCTTTGTCGTTTCTTTGTGTGAATCAGTTAAAATGGTGGCGGTTCCAGTAAATACTTCTAAGCAAACTGTCTAATTTTGGTAAAACTGTTAAAATACACAATGAGAGTTACCAGAAATGATTAAGAACGTGTAATAAACACCTCAAGTACACGTAAATAGATTCTTACTACATTTACTGTCGAATTCAATCACGGAGGTTTCCCTTGGAAAGCTGTGAAATGACGAAAATACTGGTTATATTTACAACTCCGGGTACTTCGGGTGGCGTTTTCACGGGACTTTGCTTTCAAATATTAAGAGTTCATGTTTCCAGAGCTCAGAATTGGTGTCTAAAGCCTTGGAATGACGAGAATAGTTTTTACGGTTACAATTTAGGGGGATTGGCTTTGGCGTTTTTTTTGTGTGTGAATCAGTTAAAATGGTGGCGGTTCCAGTAAACAGTTCTAAGGAAACTGTCTAATTGTGGTAAAACTATTAACATACACAATGAGAGTTACCAGAAATGATTAAGAACGTGTAATAAACACCTCAAGTACACGTAAATAGATTCTTACTTCATTTACTGTCGAATTCAATCACCGAGGTTTCCAGTGGAAAGCTGTGAAATGACGAAAATACTGGTAATGTTTACAAGTCCGGGTACTTTGGGTGGCGTTTTCACGGGACTGTGCTTTCAATCATTAAGAGTTCATGTTTACAGAGCTCAGATTTGGTGTCTAAAGCCTTGGAATGACGAGAATAGTTTTTATGTTTACAATTTAGGAGGATTGGCTTTGTCGTTTCTTTGTGTGAATCAGTTAAAATGGTGGCGGTTCCAGTAAATACTTCTAAGCAAACTGTCTAATTGTGGTAAAACTGTTAAAATACACAATGAGAGTTACCAGAAATGATTAAGAACGTGTAATAAACACCTCAAGTACACGTAAATAGATTCTTACTTCATTTACTGTCGAATTCAATCACCGAGGTTTCGAGTGGAAAGCTGTGAAATGACGGAATTCTGGTAATGTTTACAAGTCCGGGTACTTTGGGTGGCACTTTCACGGGACTGTGCTTTCAATTATTAAGAGTTCATGTTTACAGAGCTCAGATTTGGTGTCTAAAGCCTTGGAATGACGAGAATAGTTTTTATGTTTACAATTTAGGAGGATTCGCTTTGTCGTTTCTTTGTGTGAATCAGTTAAAATGGTGGCGGTTCCAGTAAATACTTCTAAGCAAACTGTCTAATTGTGGTTAAACTCTTAAAATACACAATGATAGTTCCCAGAAATGATTAAGAACGTGTAATAAACACCTCAAGTACACGTAAATAGATTCTTACTACATTTACTGTCGAATTCAATCACGGAGGTTTCCCTTGGAAAGCTGTGAAATGACGAAAATACTGGTTATATTTACAACTCCGGGTACTTCGGGTGGCGTTTTCACGGGACTGTGCTTTCAAATATTAAGAGTTCATGTTTACAGAGCTCAGAATTGGTGTCTAAAGCCTTGGAATGACGAGAATATTGTTTATGTTTACAATTTAGGAGGATTGGCTTTGGCGTGTTTTTTGTGTGAATCAGTTAAAATGGTGGCGGTTCCAGTAAATACTTCTAAGCAAACTGTCTAATTGTGGTAAAACTGTTAAAATACACAATGAGAGTTACCAGAAATGATTAAGAACGTGTAATAAACACCTCAAGTACACGTAAATAGATTCTTACTACATTTACTGTCGAATTCAATCACGGAGGTTTCGAGTGGAAAGCTGTGAAATGCCGTAATTCTGGTAATGTTTACAAGTCCGGGTACTTTGGGTGGCGCTTTCACGGGACTGTGCTTTCAATTATTAAGAGTTCATGTTTACAGAGCTCAGATTTGGTGTCTAAAGCCTTGGAATGACGAGAATAGTTTTTATGTTTACAATTTAGGAGGATTGGCTTTGTCGTTTCTTTGTGTAAATCAGTTAAAATGGTGGAGGTTCCAGTAAATACTTCTAAGCAAACTGTCTAATTGTGGTAAAACTGTTAAAATACACAATGAGAGTTACCAGAAATGATTAAGAAGGTGTAATAAACACCTCAAGTACACGTAAATAGATTCTTACTACATTTACTGTCGAATTCAATCACGGAGGTTTCCCTTGGAAAGCTGTGAAATGACGAAAATACTGGTTATGTTTACAACTCCGGGTACTTCGGGTGGCGTTTTCACGGGACTTTGCTTTCAAATATTAAGAGTTCATGTTTACAGAGCTCAGAATTGGTGTCTAAAGCCTTGGAATGACGAGAATAGTTTTTATGTTTACAATTTAGGAGGATTGGCTTTGTCGTTTCTTTGTGTGAATCAGTTAAAATGGTGGCGGTTCCAGTAAATACTTCTAAGCAAACTGTCTAATTGTGGTAAAACTGTTAAAATACACTTGAGAGTTACCAGAAATGATTAAGAACGTGTAATAAACACCTCAAGTACACGTAAATAGATTCTTACTACATTTACTGTCGAATTCAATCACGGAGGTTTCCCTTGGAAAGCTGTGAAATGACGAAAATACTGGTTATATTTACAACTCCGGGTACTTCGGGTGGCGTTTTCACGGGACTTTGCTTTCAAATATTAAGAGTTCATGTTTCCAGAGCTCAGAATTGGTGTCTAAAGCCTTGGAATGACGAGAATAGTTTTTACAGTTACAATTTAGGGGGATTGGCTTTGGCGTTTTTTTTGTGTGAATCAGTTAAAATGGTGGCGGTTCCAGTAAACAGTTCTAAGGAAACTGTCTAATTGTGGTAAAACTATTAACATACACAATGAGAGTTCCCGGGAAATGATTAAGAACGTGTAATAAACATCTCAAGTACACGTAAATAGATTCTTACTTCATTTACTGTCGAATTCAATCACCGAGGTTTCCAGTGGAAAGCTGTGAAATGACGAAAATACTGGTAATGTTTACAAGTCCGGGTACTTTGGGTGGCGTTTTCACGGGACTGTGCTTTCAATCATTAAGAGTTCATGTTTACAGAGCTCAGATTTGGTGTCTAAAGCCTTGGAATGACGAGAATAGTTTTTATGTTTACAATTTTGGAGGATTGGCTTTGTCTTTTCTTTGTGTGAATCAGTTAAAATGGTGGCGGTTCCAGTAAATACTTCTAAGCAAACTGTCTAATTGTGGTAAAACTGTTAAAATACACAATGATAGTTCCCAGAAATGATTAAGAACGTGTAATAAACACCTCAAGTACACGTAAATAGATTCTTACTACATTTACTGTCGAATTCAATCACGGAGGTTTCCCTTGGAAAGCTGTGAAATGACGAAAATACTGGTTATATTTACAACTCCGGGTACTTCGGGTGGCGTTTTCACGGGACTTTGCTTTCAAATATTAAGAGTTCATGTTTACAGAGCTCAGAATTGGTGTCTAAAGCCTTGGAATGAGGAGAATATTGTTTATGTTTACAATTTAGGAGGATTGGCTTCGGCGCTTTTTTGTGCGTATCATTTAAAATGGTGACGGTTCCAGGAACTACTTCTAAGCAAACTGTCTAATTGTGGTAAAACTGTTAAAATACACAATGAGAGTTCCCAGAAATGATTAAGAACGTTTAATAAACACCTCAAGGACCTGTAAATAGATTCTTACTACATTTACTGTCGAATTCAATCACGGAGGTTTCGAGTGGAAAGCTGTGAAATGCCGTAATTCTGGTAATGTTTACAAGTCCGGGTACTTTGTGTGGCGTTTTCACGGGACTGTGCTTTCAAATATTAAGAGTTCATGTTTACAGAGCTCAGAATTGGTGTCTAAAGCCTTGGAATGACGAGAATAGTTTTTATGTTTACAATTTAGGAGGATTGGCTTTGTCGTTTCTTTGTGTGAATCAGTTAAAATGGTGGCGGTTCCAGTAAATACTTCTAAGCAAACTGTCTAATTGTGGTAAAACTGTTAAAATACACAATGAGAGTTACCAGAAATGATTAAGAACGTGTAATAAACACCTCAAGTACACGTAAATAGATTCTTACTACATTTACTGTCGAATTCAATCACGGAGGTTTCCCTTGGAAAGCTGTGAAATGACGAAAATACTGGTTATATTTACAACTCCGGGTACTTTGGGTGGCGTTTTCACGGGACTTTGCTTTCAAATATTAAGAGTTCATGTTTACAGAGCTCAGAATTGGTGTCTAAAGCCTTGGAATGAGGAGAATATTGTTTATGTTTACAATTTAGGAGGATTGGCTTTGGCGTGTTTTTTGTGCGAATCAGTTAAAATGGTGGCGGTTCCAGTAAATACTTCTAAGCAAACTGTCTAATTGTGGTAAAACTGTTAAAATACACAATGATAGTTCCCAGAAATGATTAAGAACGTGTAATAAACACCTCAAGCACACGTATATAGATTCTTACTACATTTACTGTGGAATTCAATCACGGAGGTTTCCCTTGGAAAGCTGTGAAATGACGAAAATACTGGTTATATTTACAACTCCGGGTACTTCGGGTGGCGTTTTCACGGGACTTGCTTTCAAATATTAAGAGTTCATGTTTACAGAGCTCAGAATTGGTGTCTAAAGCCTTGGAATGAGGAGAATATTGTTTATGTTTACAATTTAGGAGGATTGGCTTCGGCGCTTTTTTGTGCGTATCATTTAAAATGGTGACAGTTCCAGGAACTACTTCTAAGCAAACTGTCTAATTGTGGTAAAACTGTTAAAATACACAATGAGAGTTCCCAGAAATGATTAAGAACGTTTAATAAACACCTCAAGGACCTGTAAATAGATTCTTACTACCTTTCCTGTCGAATTCAATCACGGAGGTTTCGAGTGGAAAGCTGTGAAATGACGTAATTCTGGTAATGTTTACAAGTCCGGGTACTTTGGGTGGCGCTTTCACGGGACTGTGCTTTCAATTATTAAGAGTTCATGTTTACAGAGCTCAGATTTGGTGTCTAAAGCCTTGGAATGACGAGAATAGTTTTTATGTTTACAATTTTGGAGGATTGGCTTTGTCGTTTCTTTGTGTGAATCAGTTAAAATGGTGGCGGTTCCAGTAAATACTTCTAAGCAAACTGTCTAATTGTGGTAAAACTGTTAAAATACACAATGAGAGTTCCCAGAAATGATTAAGAACGTGTAATAAACACCTCAAGTACACGTAAATAGATTCTTACTACATTTACTGTCGAATTCAATCACGGAGGTTTCCCTTGGAAAGCTGTGAAATGACGAAAATACTGGTTATATTTACCACTCCGGGTACTTCGGGTGGCGTTTTCACGTACTTTGCTTTCAATTATTAAGAGTTCATGTTTACAGAGCTCAGAATTGGTGTCTAAAGCCTTGGAATGACGAGAATAGTTTTTATGTTTACAATTTAGGAGGATTGGCTTTGTCGTTTCTTTGTGTGAATCAGTTAAAATGGTGGCGGTTCCAGTAAATACTTCTAAGCAAACTGTCTAATTGTGGTAAAACTGTTAAAATACACAATGAGAGTTACCAGAAATGATTAAGAACGTGTAATAAACACCTCAAGTACACGTAAATAGATTCTTACTTCATTTACTGTCGAATTCAATCACCGAGGTTTCGAGTGGAAAGCTGTGAAATGACGGAATTCTGGTAATGTTTACAAGTCCGGGTACTTTGGGTGGCACTTTCACGGGACTGTGCTTTCAATTATTAAGAGTTCATGTTTACAGAGCTCAGATTTGGTGTCTAAAGCCTTGGAATGACGAGAATAGTTTTTATGTTTACAATTTAGGAGGATTGGCTTTGTCGTTTCTTTGTGTGAATCAGTTAAAATGGTGGCGGTTCCAGTAAATACTTCTAAGCAAACTGTCTAATTGTGGTTAAACTCTTAAAATACACAATGATAGTTCCCAGAAATGATTAAGAACGTGTAATAAACACCTCAAGTACACGTAAATAGATTCTTACTACATTTACTGTCGAATTCAATCACGGAGGTTTCCCTTGGAAAGCTGTGAAATGACGAAAATACTGGTTATATTTACAACTCCGGGTACTTCGGGTGGCGTTTTCACGGGACTGTGCTTTCAAATATTAAGAGTTCATGTTTACAGAGCTCAGAATTGGTGTCTAAAGCCTTGGAATGACGAGAATATTGTTTATGTTTACAATTTAGGAGGATTGGCTTTGGCGTGTTTTTTGTGTGAATCAGTTAAAATGGTGGCGGTTCCAGTAATTACTTCAAGCAAACTGTCTAATTGTGGTAAAACTGTTAAAATACACAATGAGAGTTACCAGAAATGATTAAGAACGTGTAATAAACACCTCAAGTACACGTAAATAGATTCTTACTACATTTACTGTCGAATTCAATCACGGAGGTTTCGAGTGGAAAGCTGTGAAATGCCGTAATTCTGGTAATGTTTACAAGTCCGGGTACTTTGGGTGGCGCTTTCACGGGACTGTGCTTTCAATTATTAAGAGTTCATGTTTACAGAGCTCAGATTTGGTGTCTAAAGCCTTGGAATGACGAGAATAGTTTTTATGTTTACAATTTAGGAGGATTGGCTTTGTCGTTTCTTTGTGTAAATCAGTTAAAATGGTGGCGGTTCCAGTAAATACTTCTAAGCAAACTGTCTAATTGTGGTAAAACTGTTAAAATACACAATGAGAGTTACCAGAAATGATTAAGAAGGTGTAATAAACACCTCAAGTACACGTAAATAGATTCTTACTACATTTACTGTCGAATTCAATCACGGAGGTTCCCCTTGGAAAGCTGTGAAATGACGAAAATACTGGTTATGTTTACAACTCCGGGTACTTCGGGTGGCGTTTTCACGGGACTTTGCTTTCAAATATTAAGAGTTCATGTTTACAGAGCTCAGAATTGGTGTCTAAAGCCTTGGAATGACGAGAATAGTTTTTATGTTTACAATTTAGGAGGATTGGCTTTGTCGTTTCTTTGTGTGAATCAGTTAAAATGGTGGCGGTTCCAGTAAATACTTCTAAGCAAACTGTCTAATTGTGGTAAAACTGTTAAAATACACTTGAGAGTTACCAGAAATGATTAAGAACGTGTAATAAACACCTCAAGTACACGTAAATAGATTCTTACTACATTTACTGTCGAATTCAATCACGGAGGTTTCCCTTGGAAAGCTGTGAAATGACGAAAATACTGGTTATATTTACAACTCCGGGTACTTCGGGTGGCGTTTTCACGGGACTTTGCTTTCAAATATTAAGAGTTCATGTTTCCAGAGCTCAGAATTGGTGTCTAAAGCCTTGGAATGACGAGAATAGTTTTTACAGTTACAATTTAGGGGGATTGGCTTTGGCGTTTTTTTTGTGTGAATCAGTTAAAATGGTGGCGGTTCCAGTAAACAGTTCTAAGGAAACTGTCTAATTGTGGTAAAACTATTAACATACACAATGAGAGTTCCCGGGAAATGATTAAGAACGTGTAATAAACATCTCAAGTACACGTAAATAGATTCTTACTTCATTTACTGTCGAATTCAATCACCGAGGTTTCCAGTGGAAAGCTGTGAAATGACGAAAATACTGGTAATGTTTACAAGTCCGGGTACTTTGGGTGGCGTTTTCACGGGACTGTGCTTTCAATCATTAAGAGTTCATGTTTACAGAGCTCAGATTTGGTGTCTAAAGCCTTGGAATGACGAGAATAGTTTTTATGTTTACAATTTTGGAGGATTGGCTTTGTCTTTTCTTTGTGTGAATCAGTTAAAATGGTGGCGGTTCCAGTAAATACTTCTAAGCAAACTGTCTAATTGTGGTAAAACTGTTAAAATACACAATGATAGTTCCCAGAAATGATTAAGAACGTGTAATAAACACCTCAAGTACACGTAAATAGATTCTTACTACATTTACTGTCGAATTCAATCACGGAGGTTTCCCTTGGAAAGCTGTGAAATGACGAAAATACTGGTTATATTTACAACTCCGGGTACTTCGGGTGGCGTTTTCACGGGACTTTGCTTTCAAATATTAAGAGTTCATGTTTACAGAGCTCAGAATTGGTGTCTAAAGCCTTGGAATGAGGAGAATATTGTTTATGTTTACAATTTAGGAGGATTGGCTTCGGCGCTTTTTTGTGCGTATCATTTAAAATGGTGACGGTTCCAGGAACTACTTCTAAGCAAACTGTCTAATTGTGGTAAAACTGTTAAAATACACAATGAGAGTTCCCAGAAATGATTAAGAACGTTTAATAAACACCTCAAGGACCTGTAAATAGATTCTTACTACATTTACTGTCGAATTCAATCACAGAGGTTTCGAGTGGAAAGCTGTGAAATGCCGTAATTCTGGTAATGTTTACAAGTCCGGGTACTTTGTGTGGCGTTTTCACGGGACTGTGCTTTCAAATATTAAGAGTTCATGTTTACAGAGCTCAGAATTGGTGTCTAAAGCCTTGGAATGACGAGAATAGTTTTTATGTTTACAATTTAGGAGGATTGGCTTTGTCGTTTCTTTGTGTGAATCAGTTAAAATGGTGGCGGTTCCAGTAAATACTTCTAAGCAAACTGTCTAATTGTGGTAAAACTGTTAAAATACACAATGAGAGTTACCAGAAATGATTAAGAACGTGTAATAAACACCTCAAGTACACGTAAATAGATTCTTACTACATTTACTGTCGAATTCAATCACGGAGGTTTCCCTTGGAAAGCTGTGAAATGACGAAAATACTGGTTATATTTACAACTCCGGGTACTTCGGGTGGCGTTTTCACGGGACTTTGCTTTCAAATATTAAGAGTTCATGTTTACAGAGCTCAGAATTGGTGTCTAAAGCCTTGGAATGAGGAGAATATTGTTTATGTTTACAATTTAGGAGGATTGGCTTCGGCGCTTTTTTGTGCGTATCATTTAAAATGGTGACGGTTCCAGGAACTACTTCTAAGCAAACTGTCTAATTGTGGTAAAACTGTTAAAATACACAATGAGAGTTCCCAGAAATGATTAAGAACGTTTAATAAACACCTCAAGGACCTGTAAATAGATTCTTACTACATTTACTGTCGAATTCAATCACGGAGGTTTCGAGTGGAAAGCTGTGAAATGCCGTAATTCTGGTAATGTTTACAAGTCCGGGTACTTTGTGTGGCGTTTTCACGGGACTGTGCTTTCAAATATTAAGAGTTCATGTTTACAGAGCTCAGAATTGGTGTCTAAAGCCTTGGAATGACGAGAATAGTTTTTATGTTTACAATTTAGGAGGATTGGCTTTGTCGTTTCTTTGTGTGAATCAGTTAAAATGGTGGCGGTTCCAGTAAATACTTCTAAGCAAACTGTCTAATTGTGGTAAAACTGTTAAAATACACAATGAGAGTTACCAGAAATGATTAAGAACGTGTAATAAACACCTCAAGTACACGTAAATAGATTCTTACTACATTTACTGTCGAATTCAATCACGGAGGTTTCCCTTGGAAAGCTGTGAAATGACGAAAATACTGGTTATATTTACAACTCCGGGTACTTTGGGTGGCGTTTTCACGGGACTTTGCTTTCAAATATTAAGAGTTCATGTTTACAGAGCTCAGAATTGGTGTCTAAAGCCTTGGAATGAGGAGAATATTGTTTATGTTTACAATTTAGGAGGATTGGCTTTGGCGTGTTTTTTGTGCGAATCAGTTAAAATGGTGGCGGTTCCAGTAAATACTTCTAAGCAAACTGTCTAATTGTGGTAAAACTGTTAAAATACACAATGATAGTTCCCAGAAATGATTAAGAACGTGTAATAAACACCTCAAGCACACGTATATAGATTCTTACTACATTTACTGTCGAATTCAATCACGGAGGTTTCCCTTGGAAAGCTGTGAAATGACGAAAATACTGGTTATATTTACAACTCCGGGTACTTCGGGTGGCGTTTTCACGGGACTGTGCTTTCAAATATTAAGAGTTCATGTTTACAGAGCTCAGATTTGGTGTCTAAAGCCTTGGAATGAGGAGAATATTGTTTATGTTTACAATTTAGGAGGATTGGCTTTGTCGTTTCTTTGTGTGAATCAGTTAAAATGCTGGCGGTTCCAGTAAATACTTCTAAGCAAACTGTCTAATTGTGGTAAAACTGTTAAAATACACAATGAGAGTTACCAGAAATGATTAAGAACGTGTAATAAACACCTCAAGTACACGTAAATAGATTCTTACTACATTTACTGTCGAATTCAATCACGGAGGTTTCGAGTGGAAAGCTGTGAAATGACGTAATTCTGGTAATGTTTACAATTCCGGGTACTTTGGGTGGCGCTTTCACGGGACTGTGCTTTCAATTATTAAGAGTTCATGTTTACAGAGCTCAGATTTGGTGTCTAAAGCCTTGGAATGAAGAGAATAGTTTTTATGTTTACAATTTAGGAGGATTGGCTTTGTCGTTTCTTTGGGTGAATCAGTTAAAATGGTGGCGGATCCAGTAAATACTTCTAAGCAAACTGTCTAACTGTGGTTAAACTGTTAAAATACACAATGAGAGTTACCAGAAATGATTAAGAACGTTTAATGAACACCTCAAGTACACGTAAATAGATTCTTACTACATTTACTGTCGAATTCAATCACGGAGGTTTCCAGTGGAAAGCTGTGAAATGACGAAAATACTGGTAATGTTTACAAGTACGGGTACTTCTGGTGGCGTTTTCACGGGACTGTGCGTTCAAATATTAAGAGTTCATGTTTACAGAGCTCAGAATTGGTATCTAAAGCCTTGGAATGACGAGAATATTGTTTATGTTTACAATTTAGGAGGATTGGCTTTGGCGTGTTTTTTGTGTGAATCAGTTAAAATGGTGGCGGTTCCAGTAAATACTTCTAATCAAACTGTCTAATTGTGGTAAAACTATTAACATACACAATGAGAGTTCCCGGAAATGATTAAGAACATGTAATAAACATCTCAAGTACACGTAAATAGATTCTTACTTCATTTACTGTCGAATTCAATCACCGAGGTTTCCAGTGGAAAGCTGTGAAATGACGAAAATACTGGTAATGTTTACAAGTCCGGGTACTTTGGGTGGCGTTTTCACGGGACTGTGCTTTCAATTATTAAGAGTTCATGTTTACAGAGCTCAGATTTGGTGTCTAAAGCCTTGGAATGACGAGAATAGTTTTTATGTTTACAATTTTGGAGGATTGGCTTTGTCTTTTCTTTGTGTGAATCAGTTAAAATGGTGGCGGTTCCAGTAAATACTTCTAAGCAAACTGTCTAATTGTGGTAAAACTGTTAAAATACACAATGATAGTTCCCAGAAATGATTAAGAACGTGTAATAAACACCTCAAGTACACGTAAATAGATTCTTACTACATTTACTGTCGAATTCAATCACGGAGGTTTCCCTTGGAAAGCTGTGAAATGACGAAAATACTGGTTATATTTACAACTCCGGGTACTTCGGGTGGCGTTTTCACGGGACTTGCTTTCAAATATTAAGAGTTCATGTTTACAGAGCTCAGAATTGGTGTCTAAAGCC
Source organism: Myotis daubentonii (assembly GCF_963259705.1). NCBI lineage: Eukaryota > Metazoa > Chordata > Mammalia > Chiroptera > Vespertilionidae > Myotis > Myotis daubentonii. Next base: position 25,757 of record NW_026775472.1, read on the forward strand.
TTGGAATGAGGAGAATATTGTTTATGTTTACAATTTAGGAGGATTGGCTTCGGCGCTTTTTTGTGCGTATCATTTAAAATGGTGACAGTTCCAGGAACTACTTCTAAGCAAACTGTCTAATTGTGGTAAAACTGTTAAAATACACAATGAGAGTTCCCAGAAATGATTAAGAACGTTTAATAAACACCTCAAGGACCTGTAAATAGATTCTTACTACCTTTCCTGTCGAATTCAATCACGGAGGTTTCGAGTGGAAAGCTGTGAAATGACGTAATTCTGGTAATGTTTACAAGTCCGGGTACTTTGGGTGGCGCTTTCACGGGACTGTGCTTTCAATTATTAAGAGTTCATGTTTACAGAGCTCAGATTTGGTGTCTAAAGCCTTGGAATGACGAGAATAGTTTTTATGTTTACAATTTAGGAGGATTGGCTTTGGCGTTTTTTTTGTGTGAATCAGTTAAAATGGTGGCGGTTCCAGTAAACAGTTCTAAGCAAACTGTCTAATTGTGGTAAAACTATTAACATACACAATGAGAGTTCCCGGAAATGATTAAGAACGTTTAATAAACACCTCAAGGACCTGTAAATAGATTCTTACTACATTTACTGTCGAATTCAATCACGGAGGTTTCGAGTGGAAAGCTGTGAAATGACGTAATTCTGGTAATGTTTACAAGTCTGGGTATTTTGGGTGGCGCTTTCACGGGACTGTGCTTTCAATTATTAAGAGTTCATGTTTACAGAGCTCAGATTTGGTGTCTAAAGCCTTGGAATGACGAGAATAGTTTTTATGTTTACAATTTTGGAGGATTGGCTTTGTCGTTTCTTTGTGTGAATCAGTTAAAATGGTGGCGGTTCCAGTAAATACTTCTAAGCAAACTGTCTAATTGTGGTAAAACTGTTAAAATACACAATGATAGTTCCCAGAAATGATTAAGAACGTGTAATAAACACCTCAAGTACACGTAAATAGATTCTTACTACATTTACTGTCGAATTCAATCACGGAGGTTTCCCTTGGAAAGCTGTGAAATGACGAAAATACTGGTTATATTTACCACTCCGGGTACTTCGGGTGGCGTTTTCACGGGACTTTGCTTTCAATTATTAAGAGTTCATGTTTACAGAGCTCAGAATTGGTGTCTAAAGCCTTGGAATGACGAGAATAGTTTTTATGTTTACAATTTAGGAGGATTGGCTTTGGCGTTTTTTTTGTGTGAATCAGTTAAAATGGTGACGGTTCCAGGAACTACTTCTAAGCAAACTGTCTAATTGTGGTAAAACTGTTAAAATACACAATGAGAGTTCCCAGAAATGATTAAGAACGTTTAATAAACACCTCAAGGACCTGTAAATAGATTCTTACTACATTTACTGTCGAATTCAATCACGGAGGTTTCGAGTGGAAAGCTGTGAAATGCCGTAATTCTGGTAATGTTTACAAGTCCGGGTACTTTGTGTGGCGTTTTCACGGGACTGTGCTTTCAAATATTAAGAGTTCATGTTTACAGAGCTCAGAATTGGTGTCTAAAGCCTTGGAATGACGAGAATAGTTTTTATGTTTACAATTTAGGAGGATTGGCTTTGTCGTTTCTTTGTGTGAATCAGTTAAAATGGTGGCGGTTCCAGTAAATACTTCTAAGCAAACTGTCTAATTGTGGTAAAACTGTTAAAATACACAATGAGAGTTACCAGAAATGATTAAGAACGTGTAATAAACACCTCAAGTACACGTAAATAGATTCTTACTACATTTACTGTCGAATTCAATCACGGAGGTTTCCCTTGGAAAGCTGTGAAATGACGAAAATACTGGTTATATTTACAACTCCGGGTACTTTGGGTGGCGTTTTCACGGGACTTTGCTTTCAAATATTAAGAGTTCATGTTTACAGAGCTCAGAATTGGTGTCTAAAGCCTTGGAATGAGGAGAATATTGTTTATGTTTACAATTTAGGAGGATTGGCTTTGGCGTGTTTTTTGTGCGAATCAGTTAAAATGGTGGCGGTTCCAGTAAATACTTCTAAGCAAACTGTCTAATTGTGGTAAAACTGTTAAAATACACAATGATAGTTCCCAGAAATGATTAAGAACGTGTAATAAACACCTCAAGCACACGTATATAGATTCTTACTACATTTACTGTCGAATTCAATCACGGAGGTTTCCCTTGGAAAGCTGTGAAATGACGAAAATACTGGTTATATTTACAACTCCGGGTACTTCGGGTGGCGTTTTCACGGGACTGTGCTTTCAAATATTAAGAGTTCATGTTTACAGAGCTCAGATTTGGTGTCTAAAGCCTTGGAATGAGGAGAATATTGTTTATGTTTACAATTTAGGAGGATTGGCTTTGTCGTTTCTTTGTGTGAATCAGTTAAAATGCTGGCGGTTCCAGTAAATACTTCTAAGCAAACTGTCTAATTGTGGTAAAACTGTTAAAATACACAATGAGAGTTACCAGAAATGATTAAGAACGTGTAATAAACACCTCAAGTACACGTAAATAGATTCTTACTACATTTACTGTCGAATTCAATCACGGAGGTTTCGAGTGGAAAGCTGTGAAATGACGTAATTCTGGTAATGTTTACAATTCCGGGTACTTTGGGTGGCGCTTTCACGGGACTGTGCTTTCAATTATTAAGAGTTCATGTTTACAGAGCTCAGATTTGGTGTCTAAAGCCTTGGAATGAAGAGAATAGTTTTTATGTTTACAATTTAGGAGGATTGGCTTTGTCGTTTCTTTGTGTGAATCAGTTAAAATGGTGGCGGATCCAGTAAATACTTCTAAGCAAACTGTCTAACTGTGGTTAAACTGTTAAAATACACAATGAGAGTTACCAGAAATGATTAAGAACGTTTAATGAACACCTCAAGTACACGTAAATAGATTCTTACTACATTTACTGTCGAATTCAATCACGGAGGTTTCCAGTGGAAAGCTGTGAAATGACGAAAATACTGGTAATGTTTACAAGTACGGGTACTTCTGGTGGCGTTTTCACGGGACTGTGCGTTCAAATATTAAGAGTTCATGTTTACAGAGCTCAGAATTGGTATCTAAAGCCTTGGAATGACGAGAATATTGTTTATGTTTACAATTTAGGAGGATTGGCTTTGGCGTGTTTTTTGTGTGAATCAGTTAAAATGGTGGCGGTTCCAGTAAATACTTCTAATCAAACTGTCTAATTGTGGTAAAACTATTAACATACACAATGAGAGTTCCCGGAAATGATTAAGAACATGTAATAAACATCTCAAGTACACGTAAATAGATTCTTACTTCATTTACTGTCGAATTCAATCACCGAGGTTTCCAGTGGAAAGCTGTGAAATGACGAAAATACTGGTAATGTTTACAAGTCCGGGTACTTTGGGTGGCGTTTTCACGGGACTGTGCTTTCAATTATTAAGAGTTCATGTTTACAGAGCTCAGATTTGGTGTCTAAAGCCTTGGAATGACGAGAATAGTTTTTATGTTTACAATTTTGGAGGATTGGCTTTGTCTTTTCTTTGTGTGAATCAGTTAAAATGGTGGCGGTTCCAGTAAATACTTCTAAGCAAACTGTCTAATTGTGGTAAAACTGTTAAAATACACAATGATAGTTCCCAGAAATGATTAAGAACGTGTAATAAACACCTCAAGTACACGTAAATAGATTCTTACTACATTTACTGTCGAATTCAATCACGGAGGTTTCCCTTGGAAAGCTGTGAAATGACGAAAATACTGGTTATATTTACAACTCCGGGTACTTCGGGTGGCGTTTTCACGGGACTTGCTTTCAAATATTAAGAGTTCATGTTTACAGAGCTCAGAATTGGTGTCTAAAGCCTTGGAATGAGGAGAATATTGTTTATGTTTACAATTTAGGAGGATTGGCTTCGGCGCTTTTTTGTGCGTATCATTTAAAATGGTGACAGTTCCAGGAACTACTTCTAAGCAAACTGTCTAATTGTGGTAAAACTGTTAAAATACACAATGAGAGTTCCCAGAAATGATTAAGAACGTTTAATAAACACCTCAAGGACCTGTAAATAGATTCTTACTACCTTTCCTGTCGAATTCAATCACGGAGGTTTCGAGTGGAAAGCTGTGAAATGACGTAATTCTGGTAATGTTTACAAGTCCGGGTACTTTGGGTGGCGCTTTCACGGGACTGTGCTTTCAATTATTAAGAGTTCATGTTTACAGAGCTCAGATTTGGTGTCTAAAGCCTTGGAATGACGAGAATAGTTTTTATGTTTACAATTTAGGAGGATTGGCTTTGGCGTTTTTTTTGTGTGAATCAGTTAAAATGGTGGCGGTTCCAGTAAACAGTTCTAAGCAAACTGTCTAATTGTGGTAAAACTATTAACATACACAATGAGAGTTCCCGGAAATGATTAAGAACGTTTAATAAACACCTCAAGGACCTGTAAATAGATTCTTACTACATTTACTGTCGAATTCAATCACGGAGGTTTCGAGTGGAAAGCTGTGAAATGACGTAATTCTGGTAATGTTTACAAGTCTGGGTATTTTGGGTGGCGCTTTCACGGGACTGTGCTTTCAATTATTAAGAGTTCATGTTTACAGAGCTCAGATTTGGTGTCTAAAGCCTTGGAATGACGAGAATAGTTTTTATGTTTACAATTTTGGAGGATTGGCTTTGTCGTTTCTTTGTGTGAATCAGTTAAAATGGTGGCGGTTCCAGTAAATACTTCTAAGCAAACTGTCTAATTGTGGTAAAACTGTTAAAATACACAATGATAGTTCCCAGAAATGATTAAGAACGTGTAATAAACACCTCAAGTACACGTAAATAGATTCTTACTACATTTACTGTCGAATTCAATCACGGAGGTTTCCCTTGGAAAGCTGTGAAATGACGAAAATACTGGTTATATTTACCACTCCGGGTACTTCGGGTGGCGTTTTCACGGGACTTTGCTTTCAATTATTAAGAGTTCATGTTTACAGAGCTCAGAATTGGTGTCTAAAGCCTTGGAATGACGAGAATAGTTTTTATGTTTACAATTTAGGAGGATTGGCTTTGGCGTTTTTTTTGTGTGAATCAGTTAAAATGGTGGCGGTTCCAGTAAACAGTTCTAAGCAAACTGTCTAATTGTGGTAAAACTATTAACATACACAATGAGCTTCCCGGAAATGATTAAGAACGTGTAATAAACATCTCAAGTACACGTAAATAGATTCTTACTTCATTTACTGTCGAATTCAATCACCGAGGTTTCCAGTGGAAAGCTGTGAAATGACGAAAATACTGGTAATGTTTACAAGTCCGGGTACTTTGGGTGGCGTTTTCACGGGACTGTGCTTTCAATTATTAAGAGTTCATGTTTACACAGCTCAGATTTGGTGTCTAAAGCCTTGGAATGACGAGAATAGTTTTTATGTTTACAATTTTGGAGGATTGGCTTTGTCTTTTCTTTGTGTGAATCAGTTAAAATGGTGGCGGTTCCAGTAAATACTTCTAAGCAAACTGTCTAATTGTGGTAAAACTGTTAAAATACACAATGATAGTTCCCAGAAATGATTAAGAACGTGTAATAAACACCTCAAGTACACGTAAATAGATTCTTACTACATTTACTGTCGAATTCAATCACGGAGGTTTCCCTTGGAAAGCTGTGAAATGACGAAAATACTGGTTATATTTACAACTCCGGGTACTTCGGGTGGCGTTTTCACGGGACTTTGCTTTCAAATATTAAGAGTTCATGTTTACAGAGCTCAGAATTGGTGTCTAAAGCCTTGGAATGAGGAGAATATTGTTTATGTTTACAATTTAGGAGGATTGGCTTCGGCGCTTTTTTGTGCGTATCATTTAAAATGGTGACGGTTCCAGGAACTACTTCTAAGCAAACTGTCTAATTGTGGTAATACTGTTAAAATACACAATGAGAGTTCCCAGAAATGATTAAGAACGTTTAAGAAAAACCTCAAGGACCTGTAAATAGATTCTTACTACATTTACTGTCGAATTCAATCACGGAGGTTTCGAGTGGAAAGCTGTGAAATGCCGTAATTCTGGTAATGTTTACAAGTCCGGGTACTTTGTGTGGCGTTTTCACGGGACTGTGCTTTCAATTATTAAGAGTTCATGTTTACAGAGCTCAGATTTGGTGTCTAAAGCCTTGGAATGACGAGAATAGTTTTTATGTTTACAATTTTGGAGGATTGGCTTTGGCGTGTTTTTTGTGTGAATCAGTTAAAATGGTGGCGGTTCCAGTAAACAGTTCTAAGCAAACTGTCTAATTGTGGTAAAACTATTAACATACACAATGAGAGTTCCCGGAAATGATTAAGAACGTGTAATAAACATCTCAAGTACACGTAAATAGATTCTTACTTCATTTACTGTCGAATTCAATCACCGAAGTTTCCAGTGGAAAGCTGTGAAATGACGAAAATACTGGTAATGTTTACAAGTCCGGGTACTTTGGGTGGCGTTTTCACGGGACTGTGCTTTCAATTATTAAGAGTTCATGTTTACAGAGCTCAGATTTGGTGTCTAAAGCCTTGGAATGACGAGAATAGTTTTTATGTTTACAATTTAGGAGGATTGGCTTTGTCGTTTCTTTGTGTGAATCAGTTAAAATGGTGGCGGTTCCAGTAAATACTTCTAAGCAAACTGTCTAATTGTGGTAAAACTGTTAAAATACACAATGATAGTTCCCAGAAATGATTAAGAACGTGTAATAAACACTTCAAGTACACGTAAATAGATTCTTACTACATTTACTGTCAAATTCAATCACGGAGGTTTCCCTTGGAAAGCTGTGAAATGACGAAAATACTGGTTATATTTACAACTCCGGGTACTTCGGGTGGCGTTTTCACGGGACTTTGCTTTCAAATATTAAGAGTTCATGTTTACAGAGCTCGGAATTGGTGTCTAAAGCCTTGGAATGAGGAGAATATTGTTTATGTTTACAATTTAGGAGGATTGGCTTCGGCGCTTTTTTGTGCGTATCATTTAAAATGGTGACGGTTCCAGGAACTACTTCTAAGCAAACTGTCTAATTGTGGTAAAACTGTTAAAATACACAATGAGAGTTCCCAGAAATGATTAAGAACGTTTAATAAACACCTCAAGGACCTGTAAATAGATTCTTACTACATTTACTGTCGAATTCAATCACGGAGGTTTCGAGTGGAAAGCTGTGAAATGCCGTAATTCTGGTAATGTTTACAAGTCCGGGTACTTTGTGTGGCGTTTTCACGGGACTGTGCTTTCAATTATTAAGAGTTCATGTTTACAGAGCTCAGATTTGGTGTCTAAAGCCTTGGAATGACGAGAATAGTTTTTATGTTTACAATTTAGGAGGATTGGCTTTGTCGTTTCTTTGTGTGTATCAGTTAAAATGGTGGCGGTTCCAGAAAATACTTCTAAGCAAACTGTCTAATTGTGGTAAAACTGTTAAAATACACAATGAGAGTTACCAGAAATGATTAAGAACGTGTAATGAACACCTCAAGTACACGTAAATAGATTCTTACTACCTTTACTGTCGAATTCAATCACGGAGGTTTCCAGTGGAAAGCTGTGAAATGACGAAAATACTGGTAATGTTTACAAGTCCGGGTACTTTGGGTGGCGTTTTCACGGGACTGTGCTTTCAATTATTAAGTGTTCATGTTTACAGAGCTCAGATTTGGTGTCTAAAGCCTTGGAATGACGAGAATAGTTTTTATGTTTACAATTTAGGAGGATTGGCTTTGTCATTTCTTTGTGTGAATCAGTTAAAATGGTGGCGGTTCCAGTAAATACTTCTAAGCAAACTCTCTAATTGTGGTAAAACTGTTAAAATACACAATGATAGTTCCCAGAAATGATTAAGAACGTGTAATAAACACCTCAAGTACACGTAAATAGATTCTTACTACATTTACTGTCGAATTCAATCACGGAGGTTTCCCTTGGAAAGCTGTGAAATGACGAAAATACTGGTTATATTTACCACTCCGGGTACTTCGGGTGGCGTTTTCACGTACTTTGCTTTCAATTATTAAGAGTTCATGTTTACAGAGCTCAGAATTGGTGTCTAAAGCCTTGGAATGACGAGAATAGTTTTTATGTTTACAATTTAGGAGGATTGGCTTTGTCGTTTCTTTGTGTGAATCAGTTAAAATGGTGGCGGTTCCAGTAAACAGTTCTAAGCAAACTGTCGAATTGTGGTAAAACTATTAACATACACAATGAGAGTTCCCGGAAATGATTAAGAATGTTTAATAAACACCTCAAGGACCTGTAAATAGATTCTTACTACATTTACTGTCGAATTCAATCACGGAGGTTTCGAGTGGAAAGCTGTGAAATGACGTAATTCTGGTAATGTTTACAAGTCTGGGTATTTTGGGTGGCGCTTTCACGGGACTGTGCTTTCAATTATTAAGAGTTCATGTTTACAGAGCTCAGATTTGGTGTCTAAAGCCTTGGAATGACGAGAATAGTTTTTATGTTTACAATTTTGGAGGATTGGCTTTGTCGTTTCTTTGTGTGAATCAGTTAAAATGGTGGCGGTTCCAGTAAATACTTCTAAGCAAACTGTCTAATTGTGGTAAAACTGTTAAAATACACAATGATAGTTCCCAGAAATGATTAAGAACGTGTAATAAACACCTCAAGTACACGTAAATAGATTCTTACTACATTTACTGTCGAATTCAATCACGGAGGTTTCCCTTGGAAAGCTGTGAAATGACGAAAATACTGGTTATATTTACCACTCCGGGTACTTCGGGTGGCGTTTTCACGGGACTTTGCTTTCAATTATTAAGAGTTCATGTTTACAGAGCTCAGAATTGGTGTCTAAAGCCTTGGAATGACGAGAATAGTTTTTATGTTTACAATTTAGGAGGATTGGCTTTGGCGTTTTTTTTGTGTGAATCAGTTAAAATGGTGGCGGTTCCAGTAAACAGTTCTAAGCAAACTGTCTAATTGTGGTAAAACTATTAACATACACAATGAGAGTTCCCGGAAATGATTAAGAACGTGTAATAAACATCTCAAGTACACGTAAATAGATTCTTACTTCATTTACTGTCGAATTCAATCACCGAGGTTTCCAGTGGAAAGCTGTGAAATGACGAAAATACTGGTAATGTTTACAAGTCCGGGTACTTTGGGTGGCGTTTTCACGGGACTGTGCTTTCAATTATTAAGAGTTCATGTTTACACAGCTCAGATTTGGTGTCTAAAGCCTTGGAATGACGAGAATAGTTTTTATGTTTACAATTTTGGAGGATTGGCTTTGTCTTTTCTTTGTGTGAATCAGTTAAAATGGTGGCGGTTCCAGTAAATACTTCTAAGCAAACTGTCTAATTGTGGTAAAACTGTTAAAATACACAATGATAGTTCCCAGAAATGATTAAGAACGTGTAATAAACACCTCAAGTACACGTAAATAGATTCTTACTACATTTACTGTCGAATTCAATCACGGAGGTTTCCCTTGGAAAGCTGTGAAATGACGAAAATACTGGTTATATTTACAACTCCGGGTACTTCGGGTGGCGTTTTCACGGGACTTTGCTTTCAAATATTAAGAGTTCATGTTTACAGAGCTCAGAATTGGTGTCTAAAGCCTTGGAATGAGGAGAATATTGTTTATGTTTACAATTTAGGAGGATTGGCTTCGGCGCTTTTTTGTGCGTATCATTTAAAATGGTGACGGTTCCAGGAACTACTTCTAAGCAAACTGTCTAATTGTGGTAATACTGTTAAAATACACAATGAGAGTTACCAGAAATGATTAAGAACGTTTAAGAAAAACCTCAAGGACCTGTAAATAGATTCTTACTACATTTACTGTCGAATTCAATCACGGAGGTTTCGAGTGGAAAGCTGTGAAATGCCGTAATTCTGGTAATGTTTACAAGTCCGGGTACTTTGTGTGGCGTTTTCACGGGACTGTGCTTTCAATTATTAAGAGTTCATGTTTACAGAGCTCAGATTTGGTGTCTAAAGCCTTGGAATGACGAGAATAGTTTTTATGTTTACAATTTTGGAGGATTGGCTTTGGCGTGTTTTTTGTGTGAATCAGTTAAAATGGTGGCGGTTCCAGTAAACAGTTCTAAGCAAACTGTCTAATTGTGGTAAAACTATTAACATACACAATGAGAGTTCCCGGAAATGATTAAGAACGTGTAATAAACATCTCAAGTACACGTAAATAGATTCTTACTTCATTTACTGTCGAATTCAATCACCGAAGTTTCCAGTGGAAAGCTGTGAAATGACGAAAATACTGGTAATGTTTACAAGTCCGGGTACTTTGGGTGGCGTTTTCACGGGACTGTGCTTTCAATTATTAAGAGTTCATGTTTACAGAGCTCAGATTTGGTGTCTAAAGCCTTGGAATGACGAGAATAGTTTTTATGTTTACAATTTAGGAGGATTGGCTTTGTCGTTTCTTTGTGTGAATCAGTTAAAATGGTGGCGGTTCCAGTAAATACTTCTAAGCAAACTGTCTAATTGTGGTAAAACTGTTAAAATACACAATGATAGTTCCCAGAAATGATTAAGAACGTGTAATAAACACTTCAAGTACACGTAAATAGATTCTTACTACATTTACTGTCAAATTCAATCACGGAGGTTTCCCTTGGAAAGCTGTGAAATGACGAAAATACTGGTTATATTTACAACTCCGGGTACTTCGGGTGGCGTTTTCACGGGACTTTGCTTTCAAATATTAAGAGTTCATGTTTACAGAGCTCAGAATTGGTGTCTAAAGCCTTGGAATGAGGAGAATATTGTTTATGTTTACAATTTAGGAGGATTGGCTTCGGCGCTTTTTTGTGCGTATCATTTAAAATGGTGACGGTTCCAGGAACTACTTCTAAGCAAACTGTCTAATTGTGGTAAAACTGTTAAAATACACAATGAGAGTTCCCAGAAATGATTAAGAACGTTTAATAAACACCTCAAGGACCTGTAAATAGATTCTTACTACATTTACTGTCGAATTCAATCACGGAGGTTTCGAGTGGAAAGCTGTGAAATGCCGTAATTCTGGTAATGTTTACAAGTCCGGGTACTTTGTGTGGCGTTTTCACGGGACTGTGCTTTCAATTATTAAGAGTTCATGTTTACAGAGCTCAGATTTGGTGTCTAAAGCCTTGGAATGACGAGAATAGTTTTTATGTTTACAATTTAGGAGGATTGGCTTTGTCGTTTCTTTGTGTGTATCAGTTAAAATGGTGGCGGTTCCAGAAAATACTTCTAAGCAAACTGTCTAATTGTGGTAAAACTGTTAAAATACACAATGAGAGTTACCAGAAATGATTAAGAACGTGTAATGAACACCTCAAGTACACGTAAATAGATTCTTACTACCTTTACTGTCGAATTCAATCACGGAGGTTTCCAGTGGAAAGCTGTGAAATGACGAAAATACTGGTAATGTTTACAAGTCCGGGTACTTTGGGTGGCGTTTTCACGGGACTGTGCTTTCAATTATTAAGTGTTCATGTTTACAGAGCTCAGATTTGGTGTCTAAAGCCTTGGAATGACGAGAATAGTTTTTATGTTTACAATTTAGGAGGATTGGCTTTGTCATTTCTTTGTGTGAATCAGTTAAAATGGTGGCGGTTCCAGTAAATACTTCTAAGCAAACTCTCTAATTGTGGTAAAACTGTTAAAATACACAATGATAGTTCCCAGAAATGATTAAGAACGTTTAATAAACACCTCAAGGACCTGTAAATAGATTCTTACTACCTTTACTGTCGAATTCAATCACGGAGGTTTCCAGTGGAAAGCTGTGAAATGACGAAAATACTGGTAATGTTTACAAGTCCGGGTACTTTGGGTGGCGTTTTCACGGGACTGTGCTTTCAATTATTAAGTGTTCATGTTTACAGAGCTCAGAATTGGTGTCTAAAGCCTTGGAATGACGAGAATAGTTTTTATGTTTACAATTTAGGAGGATTGGCTTTGGCGTTTTTTTTGTGTGAATCAGTTAAAATGGTGGCGGTTCCAGTAAACAGTTCTAAGCAAACTGTCTAATTGTGGTAAAACTATTAACATACACAATGAGAGTTCCCGGAAATGATTAAGAACGTTTAATAAACACCTCAAGGACCTGTAAATAGATTCTTACTACATTTACTGTCGAATTCAATCACGGAGGTTTCGAGTGGAAAGCTGTGAAATGACGTAATTCTGGTAATGTTTACAAGTCTGGGTATTTTGGGTGGCGCTTTCACGGGACTGTGCTTTCAATTATTAAGAGTTCATGTTTACAGAGCTCAGATTTGGTGTCTAAAGCCTTGGAATGACGAGAATAGTTTTTATGTTTACAATTTAGGAGGATTGGCTTTGTCGTTTCTTTGTGTGAATCAGTTAAAATGGTGGCGGTTCCAGTAAATACTTCTAAGCAAACTGTCTAATTGTGGTAAAACTGTTAAAATACACAATGATAGTTCCCAGAAATGATTAAGAACGTGTAATAAACACTTCAAGTACACGTAAATAGATTCTTACTACATTTACTGTCAAATTCAATCACGGAGGTTTCCCTTGGAAAGCTGTGAAATGACGAAAATACTGGTTATATTTACAACTCCGGGTACTTCGGGTGGCGTTTTCACGGGACTTTGCTTTCAAATATTAAGAGTTCATGTTTACAGAGCTCAGAATTGGTGTCTAAAGCCTTGGAATGAGGAGAATATTGTTTATGTTTACAATTTAGGAGGATTGGCTTCGGCGCTTTTTTGTGCGTATCATTTAAAATGGTGACGGTTCCAGGAACTACTTCTAAGCAAACTGTCTAATTGTGGTAAAACTGTTAAAATACACAATGAGAGTTCCCAGAAATGATTAAGAACGTTTAATAAACACCTCAAGGACCTGTAAATAGATTCTTACTACATTTACTGTCGAATTCAATCACGGAGGTTTCGAGTGGAAAGCTGTGAAATGCCGTAATTCTGGTAATGTTTACAAGTCCGGGTACTTTGTGTGGCGTTTTCAAGGGACTGTGCTTTCAATTATTAAGAGTTCATGTTTACAGAGCTCAGATTTGGTGTCTAAAGCCTTGGAATGACGAGAATAGTTTTTATGTTTACAATTTAGGAGGATTGGCTTTGTCGTTTCTTTGTGTGTATCAGTTAAAATGGTGGCGGTTCCAGAAAATACTTCTAAGCAAACTGTCTAATTGTGGTAAAACTGTTAAAATACACAATGAGAGTTACCAGAAATGATTAAGAACGTGTAATGAACACCTCAAGTACACGTAAATAGATTCTTACTACCTTTACTGTCGAATTCAATCACGGAGGTTTCCAGTGGAAAGCTGTGAAATGACGAAAATACTGGTAATGTTTACAAGTCCGGGTACTTTGGGTGGCGTTTTCACGGGACTGTGCTTTCAATTATTAAGTGTTCATGTTTACAGAGCTCAGATTTGGTGTCTAAAGCCTTGGAATGACGAGAATAGTTTTTATGTTTACAATTTAGGAGGATTGGCTTTGTCATTTCTTTGTGTGAATCAGTTAAAATGGTGGCGGTTCCAGTAAATACTTCTAAGCAAACTCTCTAATTGTGGTAAAACTGTTAAAATACACAATGATAGTTCCCAGAAATGATTAAGAACGTTTAATAAACACCTCAAGGACCTGTAAATAGATTCTTACTACCTTTACTGTCGAATTCAATCACGGAGGTTTCCAGTGGAAAGCTGTGAAATGACGAAAATACTGGTAATGTTTACAAGTCCGGGTACTTTGGGTGGCGTTTTCACGGGACTGTGCTTTCAATTATTAAGTGTTCATGTTTACAGAGCTCAGAATTGGTGTCTAAAGCCTTGGAATGACGAGAATAGTTTTTATGTTTACAATTTAGGAGGATTGGCTTTGGCGTTTTTTTTGTGTGAATCAGTTAAAATGGTGGCGGTTCCAGTAAACAGTTCTAAGCAAACTGTCTAATTGTGGTAAAACTATTAACATACACAATGAGAGTTCCCGGAAATGATTAAGAACGTTTAATAAACACCTCAAGGACCTGTAAATAGATTCTTACTACATTTACTGTCGAATTCAATCACGGAGGTTTCGAGTGGAAAGCTGTGAAATGACGTAATTCTGGTAATGTTTACAAGTCTGGGTATTTTGGGTGGCGCTTTCACGGGACTGTGCTTTCAATTATTAAGAGTTCATGTTTACAGAGCTCAGATTTGGTGTCTAAAGCCTTGGAATGACGAGAATAGTTTTTATGTTTACAATTTTGGAGGATTGGCTTTGTCGTTTCTTTGTGTGAATCAGTTAAAATGGTGGCGGTTCCAGTAAATACTTCTAAGCAAACTGTCTAATTGTGGTAAAACTGTTAAAATACACAATGATAGTTCCCAGAAATGATTAAGAACGTGTAATAAACACCTCAAGTACACGTAAATAGATTCTTACTACATTTACTGTCGAATTCAATCACGGAGGTTTCCCTTGGAAAGCTGTGAAATGACGAAAATACTGGTTATATTTACCACTCCGGGTACTTCGGGTGGCGTTTTCACGGGACTTTGCTTTCAATTATTAAGAGTTCATGTTTACAGAGCTCAGAATTGGTGTCTAAAGCCTTGGAATGACGAGAATAGTTTTTATGTTTACAATTTAGGAGGATTGGCTTTGGCGTTTTTTTTGTGTGAATCAGTTAAAATGGTGGCGGTTCCAGTAAACAGTTCTAAGCAAACTGTCTAATTGTGGTAAAACTATTAACATACACAATGAGAGTTCCCGGAAATGATTAAGAACGTGTAATAAACATCTCAAGTACACGTAAATAGATTCTTACTTCATTTACTGTCGAATTCAATCACCGAGGTTTCCAGTGGAAAGCTGTGAAATGACGAAAATACTGGTAATGTTTACAAGTCCGGGTACTTTGGGTGGCGTTTTCACGGGACTGTGCTTTCAATTATTAAGAGTTCATGTTTACACAGCTCAGATTTGGTGTCTAAAGCCTTGGAATGACGAGAATAGTTTTTATGTTTACAATTTTGGAGGATTGGCTTTGTCTTTTCTTTGTGTGAATCAGTTAAAATGGTGGCGGTTCCAGTAAATACTTCTAAGCAAACTGTCTAATTGTGGTAAAACTGTTAAAATACACAATGATAGTTCCCAGAAATGATTAAGAACGTGTAATAAACACCTCAAGTACACGTAAATAGATTCTTACTACATTTACTGTCGAATTCAATCACGGAGGTTTCCCTTGGAAAGCTGTGAAATGACGAAAATACTGGTTATATTTACAACTCCGGGTACTTCGGGAGGCGTTTTCACGGGACTTTGCTTTCAAATATTAAGAGTTCATGTTTACAGAGCTCAGAATTGGTGTCTAAAGCCTTGGAATGAGGAGAATATTGTTTATGTTTACAATTTAGGAGGATTGGCTTCGGCGCTTTTTTGTGCGTATCATTTAAAATGGTGACGGTTCCAGGAACTACTTCTAAGCAAACTGTCTAATTGTGGTAATACTGTTAAAATACACAATGAGAGTTCCCAGAAATGATTAAGAACGTTTAAGAAAAACCTCAAGGACCTGTAAATAGATTCTTACTACATTTACTGTCGAATTCAATCACGGAGGTTTCGAGTGGAAAGCTGTGAAATGCCGTAATTCTGGTAATGTTTACAAGTCCGGGTACTTTGTGTGGCGTTTTCACGGGACTGTGCTTTCAATTATTAAGAGTTCATGTTTACAGAGCTCAGATTTGGTGTCTAAAGCCTTGGAATGACGAGAATAGTTTTTATGTTTACAATTTTGGAGGATTGGCTTTGGCGTGTTTTTTGTGTGAATCAGTTAAAATGGTGGCGGTTCCAGTAAACAGTTCTAAGCAAACTGTCTAATTGTGGTAAAACTATTAACATACACAATGAGAGTTCCCGGAAATGATTAAGAACGTGTAATAAACATCTCAAGTACACGTAAATAGATTCTTACTTCATTTACTGTCGAATTCAATCACCGAAGTTTCCAGTGGAAAGCTGTGAAATGACGAAAATACTGGTAATGTTTACAAGTCCGGGTACTTTGGGTGGCGTTTTCACGGGACTGTGCTTTCAATTATTAAGAGTTCATGTTTACAGAGCTCAGATTTGGTGTCTAAAGCCTTGGAATGACGAGAATAGTTTTTATGTTTACAATTTAGGAGGATTGGCTTTGTCGTTTCTTTGTGTGAATCAGTTAAAATGGTGGCGGTTCCAGTAAATACTTCTAAGCAAACTGTCTAATTGTGGTAAAACTGTTAAAATACACAATGATAGTTCCCAGAAATGATTAAGAACGTGTAATAAACACTTCAAGTACACGTAAATAGATTCTTACTACATTTACTGTCAAATTCAATCACGGAGGTTTCCCTTGGAAAGCTGTGAAATGACGAAAATACTGGTTATATTTACAACTCCGGGTACTTCGGGTGGCGTTTTCACGGGACTTTGCTTTCAAATATTAAGAGTTCATGTTTACAGAGCTCAGAATTGGTGTCTAAAGCCTTGGAATGAGGAGAATATTGTTTATGTTTACAATTTAGGGGGATTGGCTTCGGCGCTTTTTTGTGCGTATCATTTAAAATGGTGACGGTTCCAGGAACTACTTCTAAGCAAACTGTCTAATTGTGGTAAAACTGTTAAAATACACAATGAGAGTTCCCAGAAATGATTAAGAACGTTTAATAAACACCTCAAGGACCTGTAAATAGATTCTTACTACATTTACTGTCGAATTCAATCACGGAGGTTTCGAGTGGAAAGCTGTGAAATGCCGTAATTCTGGTAATGTTTACAAGTCCGGGTACTTTGTGTGGCGTTTTCACGGGACTGTGCTTTCAATTATTAAGAGTTCATGTTTACAGAGCTCAGATTTGGTGTCTAAAGCCTTGGAATGACGAGAATAGTTTTTATGTTTACAATTTAGGAGGATTGGCTTTGTCGTTTCTTTGTGTGTATCAGTTAAAATGGTGGCGGTTCCAGAAAATACTTCTAAGCAAACTGTCTAATTGTGGTAAAACTGTTAAAATACACAATGAGAGTTACCAGAAATGATTAAGAACGTGTAATGAACACCTCAAGTACACGTAAATAGATTCTTACTACCTTTACTGTCGAATTCAATCACGGAGGTTTCCAGTGGAAAGCTGTGAAATGACGAAAATACTGGTAATGTTTACAAGTCCGGGTACTTTGGGTGGCGTTTTCACGGGACTGTGCTTTCAATTATTAAGTGTTCATGTTTACAGAGCTCAGATTTGGTGTCTAAAGCCTTGGAATGACGAGAATAGTTTTTATGTTTACAATTTAGGAGGATTGGCTTTGTCATTTCTTTGTGTGAATCAGTTAAAATGGTGGCGGTTCCAGTAAATACTTCTAAGCAAACTCTCTAATTGTGGTAAAACTGTTAAAATACACAATGATAGTTCCCAGAAATGATTAAGAACGTGTAATAAACACCTCAAGTACACGTAAATAGATTCTTACTACATTTACTGTCGAATTCAATCACGGAGGTTTCCCTTGGAAAGCTGTGAAATGACGAAAATACTGGTTATATTTACAACTCCGGGTACTTCGGGTGGCGTTTTCACGGGAATTTGCTTTCAAATATTAAGAGTTCATGTTTACAGAGCTCAGAATTGGTGTCTAAAGCCTTGGAATGACGAGAATAGTTTTTATGCTTACAATTTTGGAGGATTGGCTTTGTCTTTTCTTTGTGTGAATCAGTTAAAATGGTGGCGGTTCCAGTAAATACTTCTAAGCAAACTGTCTAATTGTGGTAAAACTGTTAAAATACACAATGATAGTTCCCAGAAATGATTAAGAACGTGTAATAAACACCTCAAGTACACGTAAATAGATTCTTACTACATTTACTGTCGAATTCAATCACGGAGGTTTCCCTTGGAAAGCTGTGAAATGACGAAAATACTGGTTATATTTACAACTCCGGGTACTTCGGGTGGCGTTTTCACGGGACTTTGCTTTCAAATATTAAGAGTTCATGTTTACAGAGCTCAGAATTGGTGTCTAAAGCCTTGGAATGAGGAGAATATTGTTTATGTTTACAATTTAGGAGGATTGGCTTCGGCGCTTTTTTGTGCGTATCATTTAAAATGGTGACGGTTCCAGGAACTACTTCTAAGCAAACTGTCTAATTGTGGTAAAACTGTTAAAATACACAATGAGAGTTCCCAGAAATGATTAAGAACGTTTAATAAACACCTCAAGGACCTGTAAATAGATTCTTACTACATTTACTGTCGAATTCAATCACGGAGGTTTCGAGTGGAAAGCTGTGAAATGACGTAATTCTGGTAATGTTTACAAGTCCGGGTACTTTGGGTGGCGCTTTCACGGGACTGTGCTTTCAATTATTAAGAGTTCATGTTTACAGAGCTCAGATTTGGTGTCTAAAGCCTTGGAATGACGAGAATAGTTTTTATGTTTACAATTTTGGAGGATTGGCTTTGTCGTTTCTTTGTGTGAATCAGTTAAAATGGTGGCGGTTCCAGTAAATACTTCTAAGCAAACTGTCTAATTGTGGTAAAACTGTTAAAATACACAATGATAGTTCCCAGAAATGATTAAGAACGTGTAATAAACACCTCAAGTACACGTAAATAGATTCTTACTACATTTACTGTCGAATTCAATCACGGAGGTTTCCCTGGGAAAGCTGTGAAATGACGAAAATACTGGTTATATTTACAACTCCGGGTACTTCGGGTGGCGTTTTCACGGGACTTTGCTTTCAAATATTAAGAGTTCATGTTTACAGAGCTCAGAATTGGTGTCTAAAGCCTTGGAATGAGGAGAATATTGTTTATGTTTACAATTTAGGAGGATTGGCTTCGGCGTTTTTTTTTGCGTATCATTTAAAATGGTGACGGTTCCAGGATCTACTTCTAAGCAAACTGTCTAATTGTGGTAAAACTGTTAAAATACACAATGAGAGTTCCCAGAAATGATTAAGAACGTTTAATAAACACCTCAAGGACCTGTAAATAGATTCTTACTACATTTACTGTCGAATTCAGTCACGGAGGTTTCGAGTGGAAAGCTGTGAAATGCCGTAATTCTGGTAATGTTTACAAGTCCGGGTACTTTGTGTGGCGTTTTCACGGGACTGTGCTTTCAATTATTAAGAGTTCATGTTTACAGAGCTCAGATTTGGTGTCTAAAGCCTTGGAATGACGAGAATAGTTTTTATGTTTACAATTTAGGAGGATTGGATTTGTCGTTTCTTTGTGTGTATCAGTTAAAATGGTGGCGGTTCCAGTAAATACTTCTAAGCAAACTGTCTAATTGTGGTAAAACTGTTAAAATACACAATGAGAGTTACCAGAAATGATTAAGAACGTGTAATGAACACCTCAAGTACACGTAAATAGATTCTTACTACCTTTACTGTCGAATTCAATCACGGAGGTTTCCAGTGGAAAGCTGTGAAATGACGAAAATACTGGTAAAGTTTACAAGTACGGGTACTTCTGGTGGCGTTTTCACGGGACTGTGCTTTCAAATATTAAGAGTTCATGTTTACAGAGCTCAGAATTGGTGTCTAAAGCCTTGGAATGACGAGAATAGTTTTTATGTTTACAATTTAGGAGGATTGGCTTTGTCGTTTCTTTGTGTGAATCAGTTAAAATGGTGGCGGTTCCAGTAAATACTTCTAAGCAAACTGTCTAATTGTGGTAAAACTGTTAAAATACACAATGAGAGTTACCAGAAATGATTAAGAACGTGTAATAAACATCTCAAGTACACGTAAATAGATTCTTACTTCATTTACTGTCGAATTCAATCACCGAGGTTTCCAGTGGAAAGCTGTGAAATGACGAAAATACTGGTAATGTTTACAAGTCCGGGTACTTTGGGTGGCGTTTTCACGGGACTGTGCTTTCAATTATTAAGAGTTCATGTTTACAGAGCTCAGATTTGGTGTCTAAAGCCTTGGAATGACGAGAATAGTTTTTATGTTTACAATATTGGAGGATTGGCTTTGTCTTTTCTTTGTGTGAATCAGTTAAAATGGTGGCGGTTCCAGTAAATACTTCTAAGCAAACTGTCTAATTGTGGTAAAACTGTTAAAATACACAATGATAGTTCCCAGAAATGATTAAGAACGTGTAATAAACACCTCAAGTACACGTAAATAGATTCTTACTACATTTACTGTCGAATTCAATCACGGAGGTTTCCCTGGGAAAGCTGTGAAATGACGAAAATACTGGTTATATTTACAACTCCGGGTACTTCGGGTGGCGTTTTCACGGGACTTTGCTTTCAAATATTAAGAGTTCATGTTTACAGAGCTCAGAATTGGTGTCTAAAGCCTTGGAATGAGGAGAATATTGTTTATGTTTACAATTTAGGAGGATTGGCTTCGGCGTTTTTTTTTGCGTATCATTTAAAATGGTGACGGTTCCAGGATCTACTTCTAAGCAAACTGTCTAATTGTGGTAAAACTGTTAAAATACACAATGAGAGTTCCCAGAAATGATTAAGAACGTTTAATAAACACCTCAAGGACCTGTAAATAGATTCTTACTACATTTACTGTCGAATTCAATCACGGAGGTTTCGAGTGGAAAGCTGTGAAATGACGTAATTCTGGTAATGTTTACAAGTCCGGGTACTTTGTGTGGCGTTTTCACGGGACTGTGCTTTCAATTATTAAGAGTTCATGTTTACAGAGCTCAGATTTGGTGTCTAAAGCCTTGGAATGACGAGAATAGTTTTTATGTTTACAATTTAGGAGGATTGGCTTTGTCGTTTCTTTGTGTGAATCAGTTAAAATGGTGGCGGTTCCAGTAAATACTTCTAAGCAAACTCTCTAATTGTGGTAAAACTGTTAAAATACACAATGAGAGTTACCAGAAATGATTAAGAACGTGTAATAAACACCTCAAGTACACGTAAATAGATTCTTACTACATTTACTGTCGAATTCAATCACGGAGGTTTCCCTTGGAAAGCTGTGAAATGACGAAAATACTGGTTATATTTACAACTCCGGGTACTTCGGGTGGCGTTTTCACGGGACTTTGCTTTCAAATATTAAGAGTTCATGTTTACAGAGCTCAGAATTGGTGTCTAAAGCCTTGGAATGACGAGAATAGTTTTTATGTTTACAATTTAGGAGGATTGGCTTTGTCGTTTCTTTGTGTGAATCAGTTAAAATGGTGGCGGTTCCAGTAAATACTTCTAAGCAAACTGTCTAATTGTGGTAAAACTGTTAAAATACACAATGAGAGTTACCAGAAATGATTAAGAACGTGTAATGAACACCTCAAGTACACGTAAATAGATTCTTACTACCTTTACTGTCGAATTCAATCACGGAGGTTTCCAGTGGAAAGCTGTGAAATGACGAAAATACTGGTAAAGTTTACAAGTACGGGTACTTCTGGTGGCGTTTTCACGGGACTGTGCTTTCAAATATTAAGAGTTCATGTTTACAGAGCTCAGAATTGGTGTCTAAAGCCTTGGAATGACGAGAATAGTTTTTATGTTTACAATTTAGGAGGATTGGCTTTGTCGTTTCTTTGTGTGAATCAGTTAAAATGGTGGCGGTTCCAGTAAATACTTCTAAGCAAACTGTCTAATTGTGGTAAAACTGTTAAAATACACAATGAGAGTTACCAGAAATGATTAAGAACGTGTAATAAACACCTCAAGTACACGTAAATAGATTCTTACTACATTTACTGTCGAATTCAATCACGGAGGTTTCGAGTGGAAAGCTGTGAAATGACGTAATTCTGGTAATGTTTACATGTCCGGGTACTTTGGGTGGCGCTTTCACGGGACTGTGCTTTCAATTATTAAGAGTTCATGTTTACAGAGCTCAGATTTGGTGTCTAAAGCCTTGGAATGACGAGAATAGTTTTTATGTTTACAATTTAGGAGGATTGGCTTTGTCATTTCTTTGTGTGAATCAGTTAAAATGGTGGCGGTTCCAGTAAATACTTCTAAGCAAACTGTCTAATTGTGGTAAAACTGTTAAAATACACAATGATAGTTCCCAGAAATGATTGAGAACGTGTAATAAACACCTCAAGTACAAGTAAATAGATTCTTACTACATTTACTGTCGAATTCAATCACGGAGGTTTCCCTTGGAAAGCTGTGAAATGAAGAAAATACTGGTTATATTTACAACTCCGGGTACTTCGGGTGGCGTTTTCACGGGACTTTGCTTTCAAATATTAAGAGTTCATGTTTACAGAGCTCAGAATTGGTGTCTAAAGCCTTGGAATGACGAGAATATTTTTTATGTTTACAATTTAGGAGGATTGGCTTTGGCGTTTTTTTTGTGTGAATCAGTTAAAATGGTGGCGGTTCCAGTAAACAGTTCTAAGCAAACAGTCTAATTGTGGTAAAACTATTAACATACACAATGAGAGTTCCCGGAAATGATTAAGAACGTGTAATAAACATCTCAAGTACACGTAAATAGATTCTTACTTCATTTACTGTCGAATTCAATCACCGAGGTTTCCAGTGGAAAGCTGTGAAATGACGAAAATACTGGTAATGTTTACAAGTCCGGGTACTTTGGGTGGCGTTTTCACGGGACTGTGCTTTCAATTATTAAGAGTTCATGTTTACAGAGCTCAGATTTGGTGTCTAAAGCCTTGGAATGACGAGAATAGTTTTTATGTTTACAATATTGGAGGATTGGCTTTGTCTTTTCTTTGTGTGAATCAGTTAAAATGGTGGCGGTTCCAGTAAATACTTCTAAGCAAACTGTCTAATTGTGGTAAAACTGTTAAAATACACAATGATAGTTCCCAGAAATGATTAAGAACGTGTAATAAACACCTCAAGTACACGTAAATAGATTCTTACTACATTTACTGTCGAATTCAATCACGGAGGTTTCCCTTGGAAAGCTGTGAAATGACGAAAATACTGGTTATATTTACAACTCCGGGTACTTCGGGTGGCGTTTTCACGGGACTTTGCTTTCAAATATTAAGAGTTCATGTTTACAGAGCTCAGAATTGGTGTCTAAAGCCTTGGAATGAGGAGAATATTGTTTATGTTTACAATTTAGGGGGATTGGCTTCGGCGCTTTTTTGTGCGTATCATTTAAAATGGTGACGGTTCCAGGAACTACTTCTAAGCAAACTGTCTAATTGTGGTAAAACTGTTAAAATACACAATGAGAGTTCCCAGAAATGATTAAGAACGTTTAATAAACACCTCAAGGACCTGTAAATAGATTCTTACTACATTTACTGTCGAATTCAATCACGGAGGTTTCGAGTGGAAAGCTGTGAAATGCCGTAATTCTGGTAATGTTTACAAGTCCGGGTACTTTGTGTGGCGTTTTCACGGGACTGTGCTTTCAATTATTAAGAGTTCATGTTTACAGAGCTCAGATTTGGTGTCTAAAGCCTTGGAATGACGAGAATAGTTTTTATGTTTACAATTTAGGAGGATTGGCTTTGTCGTTTCTTTGTGTGTATCAGTTAAAATGGTGGCAGTTCCAGTAAATACTTCTAAGCAAACTGTCTAATTGTGGTAAAACTGTTAAAATACACAATGAGAGTTACCAGAAATGATTAAGAACGTGTAATGAACACCTCAAGTACACGTAAATAGATTCTTACTACCTTTACTGTCGAATTCAATCACGGAGGTTTCCAGTGGAAAGCTGTGAAATGATGAAAATACTGGTAATGTTTACAAGTACGGGTACTTCTGGTGGCGTTTTCACGGGACTGTGCTTTCAAATATTAAGAGTTCATGTTTACAGAGCTCAGAATTGGTGTCTAAAGCCTTGGAATGACGAGAATAGTTTTTATGTTTACAATATTGGAGGATTGGCTTTGTCTTTTCTTTGTGTGAATCAGTTAAAATGGTGGCGGTTCCAGTAAATACTTCTAAGCAAACTGTCTAATTGTGGTAAAACTGTTAAAATACACAATGATAGTTCCCAGAAATGATTAAGAACGTGTAATAAACACCTCAAGTACACGTAAATAGATTCTTACTACATTTACTGTCGAATTCAATCACGGAGGTTTCCCTGGGAAAGCTGTGAAATGACGAAAATACTGGTTATATTTACAACTCCGGGTACTTCGGGTGGCGTTTTCACGGGACTTTGCTTTCAAATATTAAGAGTTCATGTTTACAGAGCTCAGAATTGGTGTCTAAAGCCTTGGAATGAGGAGAATATTGTTTATGTTTACAATTTAGGAGGATTGGCTTCGGCGTTTTTTTTTGCGTATCATTTAAAATGGTGACGGTTCCAGGATCTACTTCTAAGCAAACTGTCTAATTGTGGTAAAACTGTTAAAATACACAATGAGAGTTCCCAGAAATGATTAAGAACGTTTAATAAACACCTCAAGGACCTGTAAATAGATTCTTACTACATTTACTGTCGAATTCAATCACGGAGGTTTCGAGTGGAAAGCTGTGAAATGACGTAATTCTGGTAATGTTTACAAGTCCGGGTACTTTGTGTGGCGTTTTCACGGGACTGTGCTTTCAATTATTAAGAGTTCATGTTTACAGAGCTCAGATTTGGTGTCTAAAGCCTTGGAATGACGAGAATAGTTTTTATGTTTACAATTTAGGAGGATTGGCTTTGTCGTTTCTTTGTGTGAATCAGTTAAAATGGTGGCGGTTCCAGTAAATACTTCTAAGCAAACTCTCTAATTGTGGTAAAACTGTTAAAATACACAATGAGAGTTACCAGAAATGATTAAGAACGTGTAATAAACACCTCAAGTACACGTAAATAGATTCTTACTACATTTACTGTCGAATTCAATCACGGAGGTTTCCCTTGGAAAGCTGTGAAATGACGAAAATACTGGTTATATTTACAACTCCGGGTACTTCGGGTGGCGTTTTCACGGGACTTTGCTTTCAAATATTAAGAGTTCATGTTTACAGAGCTCAGAATTGGTGTCTAAAGCCTTGGAATGACGAGAATAGTTTTTATGTTTACAATTTAGGAGGATTGGCTTTGTAGTTTCTTTGTGTGAATCAGTTAAAATGGTGGCGGTTCCAGTAAATACTTCTAAGCAAACTGTCTAATTGTGGTAAAACTGTTAAAATACACAATGAGAGTTACCAGAAATGATTAAGAACGTGTAATGAACACCTCAAGTACACGTAAATAGATTCTTACTACCTTTACTGTCGAATTCAATCACGGAGGTTTCCAGTGGAAAGCTGTGAAATGACGAAAATACTGGTAAAGTTTACAAGTACGGGTACTTCTGGTGGCGTTTTCACGGGACTGTGCTTTCAAATATTAAGAGTTCATGTTTACAGAGCTCAGAATTGGTGTCTAAAGCCTTGGAATGACGAGAATAGTTTTTATGTTTACAATTTAGGAGGATTGGCTTTGTCGTTTCTTTGTGTGAATCAGTTAAAATGGTGGCGGTTCCAGTAAATACTTCTAAGCAAACTGTCTAATTGTGGTAAAACTGTTAAAATACACAATGAGAGTTACCAGAAATGATTAAGAACGTGTAATAAACACCTCAAGTACACGTAAATAGATTCTTACTACATTTACTGTCGAATTCAATCACGGAGGTTTCGAGTGGAAAGCTGTGAAATGACGTAATTCTGGTAATGTTTACATGTCCGGGTACTTTGGGTGGCGCTTTCACGGGACTGTGCTTTCAATTATTAAGAGTTCATGTTTACAGAGCTCAGAATTGGTGTCTAAAGCCTTGGAATGACGAGAATAGTTTTTATGTTTACAATTTAGGAGGATTGGCTTTGTCATTTCTTTGTGTGAATCAGTTAAAATGGTGGCGGTTCCAGTAAATACTTCTAAGCAAACTGTCTAATTGTGGTAAAACTGTTAAAATACACAATGATAGTTCCCAGAAATGATTGAGAACGTGTAATAAACACCTCAAGTACAAGTAAATAGATTCTTACTACATTTACTGTCGAATTCAATCACGGAGGTTTCCCTTGGAAAGCTGTGAAATGAAGAAAATACTGGTTATATTTACAACTCCGGGTACTTCGGGTGGCGTTTTCACGGGACTTTGCTTTCAAATATTAAGAGTTCATGTTTACAGAGCTCAGAATTGGTGTCTAAAGCCTTGGAATGACGAGAATATTTTTTATGTTTACAATTTAGGAGGATTGGCTTTGGCGTTTTTTTTGTGTGAATCAGTTAAAATGGTGGCGTTTCCAGTAAACAGTTCTAAGCAAACAGTCTAATTGTGGTAAAACTATTAACATACACAATGAGAGTTCCCGGAAATGATTAAGAACGTGTAATAAACATCTCAAGTACACGTAAATAGATTCTTACTTCATTTACTGTCGAATTCAATCACCGAGGTTTCCAGTGGAAAGCTGTGAAATGACGAAAATACTGGTAATGTTTACAAGTCCGGGTACTTTGGGTGGCGTTTTCACGGGACTGTGCTTTCAATTATTAAGAGTTCATGTTTACAGAGCTCAGATTTGGTGTCTAAAGCCTTGGAATGACGAGAATAGTTTTTATGTTTACAATATTGGAGGATTGGCTTTGTCTTTTCTTTGTGTGAATCAGTTAAAATGGTGGCGGTTCCAGTAAATACTTCTAAGCAAACTCTCTAATTGTGGTAAAACTGTTAAAATACACAATGATAGTTCCCAGAAATGATTAAGAACGTGTAATAAACACCTCAAGTACACGTAAATAGATTCTTACTACATTTACTGTCGAATTCAATCACGGAGGTTTCCCTTGGAAAGCTGTGAAATGACGAAAATACTGGTTATATTTACAACTCCGGGTACTTCGGGTGGCGTTTTCACGGGACTTTGCTTTCAAATATTAAGAGTTCATGTTTACAGAGCTCAGAATTGGTGTCTAAAGCCTTGGAATGAGGAGAATATTGTTTATGTTTACAATTTAGGGGGATTGGCTTCGGCGCTTTTTTGTGCGTATCATTTAAAATGGTGACGGTTCCAGGAACTACTTCTAAGCAAACTGTCTAATTGTGGTAAAACTGTTAAAATACACAATGAGAGTTCCCAGAAATGATTAAGAACGTTTAATAAACACCTCAAGGACCTGTAAATAGATTCTTACTACATTTACTGTCGAATTCAATCACGGAGGTTTCGAGTGGAAAGCTGTGAAATGCCGTAATTCTGGTAATGTTTACAAGTCCGGGTACTTTGTGTGGCGTTTTCACGGGACTGTGCTTTCAATTATTAAGAGTTCATGTTTACAGAGCTCAGATTTGGTGTCTAAAGCCTTGGAATGACGAGAATAGTTTTTATGTTTACAATTTAGGAGGATTGGCTTTGTCGTTTCTTTGTGTGTATCAGTTAAAATGGTGGCGGTTCCAGTAAATACTTCTAAGCAAACTGTCTAATTGTGGTAAAACTGTTAAAATACACAAGGAGAGTTACCAGAAATGATTAAGAACGTGTAATGAACACCTCAAGTACACGTAAATAGATTCTTACTACCTTTACTGTCGAATTCAATCACGGAGGTTTCCAGTGGAAAGCTGTGAAATGATGAAAATACTGGTAATGTTTACAAGTACGGGTACTTCTGGTGGCGTTTTCACGGGACTGTGCTTTCAAATATTAAGAGTTCATGTTTACAGAGCTCAGAATTGGTGTCTAAAGCCTTGGAATGACGAGAATAGTTTTTATGTTTACAATTTAGGAGGATTGGCTTTGGCGTTTCTTTGTGTGAATCAGTTAAAATGGTGGCGGTTCCAGTAAATACTTCTAAGCAAACTGTCTAATTGTGGTAAAACTGTTAAAATACACAATGAGAGTTACCAGAAATGATTAAGAACGTGTAATAAACACCTCAAGTACACGTAAATAGATTCTTACTACATTTACTGTCGAATTCAATCACGGAGGTTTCCCTTGGAAAGCTGTGAAATGACGAAAATACTGGTTATATTTACAACTCCGGGTACTTCGGGTGGCGTTTTCACGGGACTTTGCTTTCAAATATTAAGAGTTCATGTTTACAGAGCTCAGAATTGGTTTCTAAAGCCTTGGAATGAGGAGAATATTGTTTATGTTTACAATTTAGGAGGATTGGCTTCGGCGCTTTTTTGTGCGTATCATTTAAAATGGTGACGGTTCCAGGAACTACTTCTAAGCAAACTGTCTAATTGTGGTAAAACTGTTAAAATACACAATGAGAGTTCCCAGAAATGATTAAGAACGTTTAATAAACACCTCAAGGACCTGTAAATAGATTCTTACTACATTTACTGTCGAATTCAATCACGGAGGTTTCGAGTGGAAAGCTGTGAAATGACGTAATTCTGGTAATGTTTACAAGTCCGGGTACTTTGTGTGGCGTTTTCACGGGACTGTGCTTTCAATTATTAAGAGTTCATGTTTACAGAGCTCAGATTTGGTGTCTAAAGCCTTGGAATGACGAGAATAGTTTTTATGTTTACAATTTAGGAGGATTGGCTTTGTCGTTTCTTTGTGTGAATCAGTTAAAATGGTGGCGGTTCCAGTAAATACTTCTAAGCAAACTCTCTAATTGTGGTAAAACTGTTAAAATACACAATGAGAGTTACCAGAAATGATTAAGAACGTGTAATAAACACCTCAAGTACACGTAAATAGATTCTTACTACATTTACTGTCGAATTCAATCACGGAGGTTTCCAGTGGAAAGCTGTGAAATGACGAAAATACTGGTTATATTTACAACTCCGGGTACTTCGGGTGGCGTTTTCACGGGACTTTGCTTTCAAATATTAAGAGTTCATGTTTACAGAGCTCAGAATTGGTGTCTAAAGCCTTGGAATGACGAGAATAGTTTTTATGTTTACAATTTAGGAGGATTGGCTTTGTAGTTTCTTTGTGTGAATCAGTTAAAATGGTGGCGGTTCCAGTAAATACTTCTAAGCAAACTGTCTAATTGTGGTAAAACTGTTAAAATACACAATGAGAGTTACCAGAAATGATTAAGAACGTGTAATGAACACCTCAAGTACACGTAAATAGATTCTTACTACCTTTACTGTCGAATTCAATCACGGAGGTTTCCAGTGGAAAGCTGTGAAATGACGAAAATACTGGTAAAGTTTACAAGTACGGGTACTTCTGGTGGCGTTTTCACGGGACTGTGCTTTCAAATATTAAGAGTTCATGTTTACAGAGCTCAGAATTGGTGTCTAAAGCCTTGGAATGACGAGAATAGTTTTTATGTTTACAATTTAGGAGGATTGGCTTTGTCGTTTCTTTGTGTGAATCAGTTAAAATGGTGGCGGTTCCAGTAAATACTTCTAAGCAAACTGTCTAATTGTGGTAAAACTGTTAAAATACACAATGAGAGTTACCAGAAATGATTAAGAACGTGTAATAAACACCTCAAGTACACGTAAATAGATTCTTACTACATTTACTGTCGAATTCAATCACGGAGGTTTCGAGTGGAAAGCTGTGAAATGACGTAATTCTGGTAATGTTTACATGTCCGGGTACTTTGGGTGGCGCTTTCACGGGACTGTGCTTTCAATTATTAAGAGTTCATGTTTACAGAGCTCAGATTTGGTGTCTAAAGCCTTGGAATGACGAGAATAGTTTTTATGTTTACAATTTAGGAGGATTGGCTTTGTCATTTCTTTGTGTGAATCAGTTAAAATGGTGGCGGTTCCAGTAAATACTTCTAAGCAAACTGTCTAATTGTGGTAAAACTGTTAAAATACACAATGATAGTTCCCAGAAATGATTGAGAACGTGTAATAAACACCTCAAGTACAAGTAAATAGATTCTTACTACATTTACTGTCGAATTCAATCACGGAGGTTTCCCTTGGAAAGCTGTGAAATGAAGAAAATACTGGTTATATTTACAACTCCGGGTACTTCGGGTGGCGTTTTCACGGGACTTTGCTTTCAAATATTAAGAGTTCATGTTTACAGAGCTCAGAATTGGTGTCTAAAGCCTTGGAATGACGAGAATATTTTTTATGTTTACAATTTAGGAGGATTGGCTTTGGCGTTTTTTTTGTGTGAATCAGTTAAAATGGTGGCGTTTCCAGTAAACAGTTCTAAGCAAACAGTCTAATTGTGGTAAAACTATTAACATACACAATGAGAGTTCCCGGAAATGATTAAGAACGTGTAATAAACATCTCAAGTACACGTAAATAGATTCTTACTTCATTTACTGTCGAATTCAATCACCGAGGTTTCCAGTGGAAAGCTGTGAAATGACGAAAATACTGGTAATGTTTACAAGTCCGGGTACTTTGGGTGGCGTTTTCACGGGACTGTGCTTTCAATTATTAAGAGTTCATGTTTACAGAGCTCAGATTTGGTGTCTAAAGCCTTGGAATGACGAGAATAGTTTTTATGTTTACAATATTGGAGGATTGGCTTTGTCTTTTCTTTGTGTGAATCAGTTAAAATGGTGGCGGTTCCAGTAAATACTTCTAAGCAAACTCTCTAATTGTGGTAAAACTGTTAAAATACACAATGATAGTTCCCAGAAATGATTAAGAACGTGTAATAAACACCTCAAGTACACGTAAATAGATTCTTACTACATTTACTGTCGAATTCAATCACGGAGGTTTCCCTTGGAAAGCTGTGAAATGACGAAAATACTGGTTATATTTACAACTCCGGGTACTTCGGGTGGCGTTTTCACGGGACTTTGCTTTCAAATATTAAGAGTTCATGTTTACAGAGCTCAGAATTGGTGTCTAAAGCCTTGGAATGAGGAGAATATTGTTTATGTTTACAATTTAGGGGGATTGGCTTCGGCGCTTTTTTGTGCGTATCATTTAAAATGGTGACGGTTCCAGGAACTACTTCTAAGCAAACTGTCTAATTGTGGTAAAACTGTTAAAATACACAATGAGAGTTCCCAGAAATGATTAAGAACGTTTAATAAACACCTCAAGGACCTGTAAATAGATTCTTACTACATTTACTGTCGAATTCAATCACGGAGGTTTCGAGTGGAAAGCTGTGAAATGCCGTAATTCTGGTAATGTTTACAAGTCCGGGTACTTTGTGTGGCGTTTTCACGGGACTGTGCTTTCAATTATTAAGAGTTCATGTTTACAGAGCTCAGATTTGGTGTCTAAAGCCTTGGAATGACGAGAATAGTTTTTATGTTTACAATTTAGGAGGATTGGCTTTGTCGTTTCTTTGTGTGTATCAGTTAAAATGGTGGCGGTTCCAGTAAATACTTCTAAGCAAACTGTCTAATTGTGGTAAAACTGTTAAAATACACAATGAGAGTTACCAGAAATGATTAAGAACGTGTAATGAACACCTCAAGTACACGTAAATAGATTCTTACTACCTTTACTGTCGAATTCAATCACGGAGGTTTCCAGTGGAAAGCTGTGAAATGATGAAAATACTGGTAATGTTTACAAGTACGGGTACTTCTGGTGGCGTTTTCACGGGACTGTGCTTTCAAATATTAAGAGTTCATGTTTACAGAGCTCAGAATTGGTGTCTAAAGCCTTGGAATGACGAGAATAGTTTTTATGTTTACAATTTAGGAGGATTGGCTTTGGCGTTTCTTTGTGTGAATCAGTTAAAATGGTGGCGGTTCCAGTAAATACTTCTAAGCAAACTGTCTAATTGTGGTAAAACTGTTAAAATACACAATGAGAGTTACCAGAAATGATTAAGAACGTGTAATAAACACCTCAAGTACACGTAAATAGATTCTTACTACATTTACTGTCGAATTCAATCACGGAGGTTTCCCTTGGAAAGCTGTGAAATGACGAAAATACTGGTTATATTTACAACTCCGGGTACTTCGGGTGGCGTTTTCACGGGACTTTGCTTTCAAATATTAAGAGTTCATGTTTACAGAGCTCAGAATTGGTTTCTAAAGCCTTGGAATGAGGAGAATATTGTTTATTTTTACAATTTAGGAGGATTGGCTTCTGCGCTTTTTTGTGCGTATCATTTAAAATGGTGATGGTTCCAGGAACTACTTCTAAGCAAACTGTCTAATTGTGGTAAAACTGTTAAAATACACAATGAGAGTTCCCAGAAATGATTAAGAACGTTTAATAAACACCTCAAGGACCTGTAAATAGATTCTTACTACATTTACTGTCGAATTCAATCACGGAGGTTTCGAGTGGAAAGCTGTGAAATGCCGTAATTCTGGTAATGTTTACAAGTCCGGGTACTTTGTGTGGCGTTTTCACGGGACTGTGCTTTCAATTATTAAGAGTTCATGTTTACAGAGCTCAGATTTGGTGTCTAAAGCCTTGGAATGACGAGAATAGTTTTTATGTTTACAATTTAGGAGGATTGGCTTTGTCGTTTCTTTGTGTGTATCAGTTAAAATGGTGGCGGTTCCAGTAAATACTTCTAAGCAAACTGTCTAATTGTGGTAAAACTGTTAAAATACACAATGAGAGTTACCAGAAATGATTAAGAACGTGTAATGAACACCTCAAGTACACGTAAATAGATTCTTACTACCTTTACTGTCGAATTCAATCACGGAGGTTTCCAGTGGAAAGCTGTGAAATGACGAAAATACTGGTAATGTTTACAAGTACGGGTACTTCTGGTGGCGTTTTCACGGGACTGTGCTTTCAATTATTAAGAGTTCATGTTTACAGAGCTCAGAATTGGTGTCTAAAGCCTTGGAATGACGAGAATAGTTTTTATGTTTACAATTTAGGAGGATTGGCTTTGTCGTTTCTTTGTGTGAATCAGTTAAAATGGTGGCGGTTCCAGTAAATACTTCTAAGCAAACTGTCTAATTGTGGTAAAACTGTTAAAATACACAATGAGAGTTACCAGAAATGATTAAGAACGTGTAATAAACACCTCAAGTACACGTAAATAGATTCTTACTACATTATCTGTCGAATTCAATCACGGAGGTTTCGAGTGGAAAGCTGTGAAATGACGTAATTCTGGTAATGTTTACAAGTCCGGGTACTTTGGGTGGCGCTTTCACGGGACTGTGCTTTCAATTATTAAGAGTTCATGTTTACAGAGCTCAGATTTGGTGTCTAAAGCCTTGGAATGACGAGAATAGTTTTTATGTTTACAATTTAGGAGGATTGGCTTTGTCATTTCTTTGTGTGAATCAGTTAAAATGGTGGCGGTTCCAGTAAATACTTCTAAGCAAACTGTCTAATTGTGGTAAAACTGTTAAAATACACAATGATAGTTCCCAGAAATGATTAAGAACGTGTAATAAACACCTCAAGTACACGTAAATAGATTCTTACTACATTTACTGTCGAATTCAATCACGGAGGTTTCCCTTGGAAAGCTGTGAAATGACGAAAATACTGGTTATATTTACAACTCCGGGTACTTCGGGTGGCGTTTTCACGGGACTTTGCTTTCAAATATTAAGAGTTCATGTTTACAGAGCTCAGAATTGGTGTCTAAAGCCTTGGAATGACGAGAATATTTTTTATGTTTACAATTTAGGAGGATTGGCTTTGGCGTTTTTTTTGTGTGAATCAGTTAAAATGGTGGCGGTTCCAGTAAACAGTTCTAAGCAAACAGTCTAATTGTGGTAAAACTATTAACATACACAATGAGAGTTCCCGGAAATGATTAAGAACGTGTAATAAACATCTCAAGTACACGTAAATAGATTCTTACTTCATTTACTGTCGAATTCAATCACCGAGGTTTCCAGTGGAAAGTTGTGAAATGACGAAAATACTGGTAATGTTTACAAGTCCGGGTACTTTGGGTGGCGTTTTCACGGGACTGTGCTTTCAATTATTAAGAGTTCATGTTTACAGAGCTCAGATTTGGTGTCTAAAGCCTTGGAATGACGAGAATAGTTTTTATGTTTACAATATTGGAGGATTGGCTTTGTCTTTTCTTTGTGTGAATCAGTTAAAATGGTGGCGGTTCCAGTAAATACTTCTAAGCAAACTGTCTAATTGTGGTAAAACTGTTAAAATACACAATGATAGTTCCCAGAAATGATTAAGAACGTGTAATAAACACCTCAAGTACACGTAAATAGATTCTTACTACATTTACTGTCGAATTCAATCACGGAGGTTTCCCTTGGAAAGCTGTGAAATGACGAAAATACTGGTTATATTTACAACTCCGGGTACTTCGGGTGGCGTTTTCACGGGACTTTGCTTTCAAATATTAAGAGTTCATGT
Organism: Myotis daubentonii; assembly: GCF_963259705.1. Classification (NCBI taxonomy): domain Eukaryota; kingdom Metazoa; phylum Chordata; class Mammalia; order Chiroptera; family Vespertilionidae; genus Myotis; species Myotis daubentonii. The sequence continues at coordinate 59,888 of NW_026775472.1, forward strand.
TTACAGAGCTCAGAATTGGTGTCTAAAGCCTTGGAATGAGGAGAATATTGTTTATGTTTACAATTTAGGGGGATTGGCTTCGGCGCTTTTTTGTGCCTATCATTTAAAATGGTGACGGTTCCAGGAACTACTTCTAAGCAAACTGTCTAATTGTGGTAAAACTGTTAAAATACACAATGAGAGTTCCCAGAAATGATTAAGAACGTTTAATAAACACCTCAAGGACCTGTAAATAGATTCTTACTACATTTACTGTCGAATTCAATCACGGAGGTTTCGAGTGGAAAGCTGTGAAATGCCGTAATTCTGGTAATGTTTACAAGTCCGGGTACTTTGTGTGGCTTTTTCACGGGACTGTGCTTTCAATTATTAAGAGTTCATGTTTACAGAGCTCAGATTTGGTGTCTAAAGCCTTGGAATGACGAGAATAGTTTTTATGTTTACAATTTAGGAGGATTGGCTTTGTCGTTTCTTTGTGTGTATCAGTTAAAATGGTGGCGGTTCCAGTAAATACTTCTAAGCAAACTGTCTAATTGTGGTAAAACTGTTAAAATACACAATGAGAGTTACCAGAAGTGATTAAGAACGTGTAATGAACACCTCAAGTACACGTAAATAGATTCTTACTACCTTTACTGTCGAATTCAATCACGGAGGTTTCCAGTGGAAAGCTGTGAAATGACGAAAATACTGGTAATGTTTACAAGTACGGGTACTTCTGGTGGCGTTTTCACGGGACTGTGCTTTCAAATATTAAGAGTTCATGTTTACAGAGCTCAGAATTGGTGTCTAAAGCCTTGGAATGACGAGAATAGTTTTTATGTTTACAATTTAGGAGGATTGGCTTTGGCGTTTCTTTGTGTGAATCAGTTAAAATGGTGGCGGTTCCAGTAAATACTTCTAAGCAAACTGTCTAATTGTGGTAAAACTGTTAAAATACACAATGAGAGTTACCAGAAATGATTAAGAACGTGTAATAAACACCTCAAGTACACGTAAATAGATTCTTACTACATTTACTGTCGAATTCAATCACGGAGGTTTCCCTTGGAAAGCTGTGAAATGACGAAAATACTGGTTATATTTACAACTCCGGGTACTTCGGGTGGCGTTTTCACGGGACTTTGCTTTCAAATATTAAGAGTTCATGTTTACAGAGCTCAGAATTGGTTTCTAAAGCCTTGGAATGAGGAGAATATTGTTTATTTTTACAATTTAGGAGGATTGGCTTCTGCGCTTTTTTGTGCGTATCATTTAAAATGGTGATGGTTCCAGGAACTACTTCTAAGCAAACTGTCTAATTGTGGTAAAACTGTTAAAATACACAATGAGAGTTCCCAGAAATGATTAAGAACGTTTAATAAACACCTCAAGGACCTGTAAATAGATTCTTACTACATTTACTGTCGAATTCAATCACGGAGGTTTCGAGTGGAAAGCTGTGAAATGCCGTAATTCTGGTAATGTTTACAAGTCCGGGTACTTTGTGTGGCGTTTTCACGGGACTGTGCTTTCAATTATTAAGAGTTCATGTTTACAGAGCTCAGATTTGGTGTCTAAAGCCTTGGAATGACGAGAATAGTTTTTATGTTTACAATTTAGGAGGATTGGCTTTGTCGTTTCTTTGTGTGTATCAGTTAAAATGGTGGCGGTTCCAGTAAATACTTCTAAGCAAACTGTCTAATTGTGGTAAAACTGTTAAAATACACAATGAGAGTTACCAGAAATGATTAAGAACGTGTAATGAACACCTCAAGTACACGTAAATAGATTCTTACTACCTTTACTGTCGAATTCAATCACGGAGGTTTCCAGTGGAAAGCTGTGAAATGACGAAAATACTGGTAATGTTTACAAGTACGGGTACTTCTGGTGGCGTTTTCACGGGACTGTGCTTTCAATTATTAAGAGTTCATGTTTACAGAGCTCAGAATTGGTGTCTAAAGCCTTGGAATGACGAGAATAGTTTTTATGTTTACAATTTAGGAGGATTGGCTTTGTCGTTTCTTTGTGTGAATCAGTTAAAATGGTGGCGGTTCCAGTAAATACTTCTAAGCAAACTGTCTAATTGTGGTAAAACTGTTAAAATACACAATGAGAGTTACCAGAAATGATTAAGAACGTGTAATAAACACCTCAAGTACACGTAAATAGATTCTTACTACATTATCTGTCGAATTCAATCACGGAGGTTTCGAGTGGAAAGCTGTGAAATGACGTAATTCTGGTAATGTTTACAAGTCCGGGTACTTTGGGTGGCGCTTTCACGGGACTGTGCTTTCAATTATTAAGAGTTCATGTTTACAGAGCTCAGATTTGGTGTCTAAAGCCTTGGAATGACGAGAATAGTTTTTATGTTTACAATTTAGGAGGATTGGCTTTGTCATTTCTTTGTGTGAATCAGTTAAAATGGTGGCGGTTCCAGTAAATACTTCTAAGCAAACTGTCTAATTGTGGTAAAACTGTTAAAATACACAATGATAGTTCCCAGAAATGATTAAGAACGTGTAATAAACACCTCAAGTACACGTAAATAGATTCTTACTACATTTACTGTCGAATTCAATCACGGAGGTTTCCCTTGGAAAGCTGTGAAATGACGAAAATACTGGTTATATTTACAACTCCGGGTACTTCGGGTGGCGTTTTCACGGGACTTTGCTTTCAAATATTAAGAGTTCATGTTTACAGAGCTCAGAATTGGTGTCTAAAGCCTTGGAATGACGAGAATATTTTTTATGTTTACAATTTAGGAGGATTGGCTTTGGCGTTTTTTTTGTGTGAATCAGTTAAAATGGTGGCGGTTCCAGTAAACAGTTCTAAGCAAACAGTCTAATTGTGGTAAAACTATTAACATACACAATGAGAGTTCCCGGAAATGATTAAGAACGTGTAATAAACATCTCAAGTACACGTAAATAGATTCTTACTTCATTTACTGTCGAATTCAATCACCGAGGTTTCCAGTGGAAAGTTGTGAAATGACGAAAATACTGGTAATGTTTACAAGTCCGGGTACTTTGGGTGGCGTTTTCACGGGACTGTGCTTTCAATTATTAAGAGTTCATGTTTACAGAGCTCAGATTTGGTGTCTAAAGCCTTGGAATGACGAGAATAGTTTTTATGTTTACAATATTGGAGGATTGGCTTTGTCTTTTCTTTGTGTGAATCAGTTAAAATGGTGGCGGTTCCAGTAAATACTTCTAAGCAAACTGTCTAATTGTGGTAAAACTGTTAAAATACACAATGATAGTTCCCAGAAATGATTAAGAACGTGTAATAAACACCTCAAGTACACGTAAATAGATTCTTACTACATTTACTGTCGAATTCAATCACGGAGGTTTCCCTTGGAAAGCTGTGAAATGACGAAAATACTGGTTATATTTACAACTCCGGGTACTTCGGGTGGCGTTTTCACGGGACTTTGCTTTCAAATATTAAGAGTTCATGTTTACAGAGCTCAGAATTGGTGTCTAAAGCCTTGGAATGAGGAGAATATTGTTTATGTTTACAATTTAGGGGGATTGGCTTCGGCGCTTTTTTGTGCCTATCATTTAAAATGGTGACGGTTCCAGGAACTACTTCTAAGCAAACTGTCTAATTGTGGTAAAACTGTTAAAATACACAATGAGAGTTCCCAGAAATGATTAAGAACGTTTAATAAACACCTCAAGGACCTGTAAATAGATTCTTACTACATTTACTGTCGAATTCAATCACGGAGGTTTCGAGTGGAAAGCTGTGAAATGCCGTAATTCTGGTAATGTTTACAAGTCCGGGTACTTTGTGTGGCGTTTTCACGGGACTGTGCTTTCAATTATTAAGAGTTCATGTTTACAGAGCTCAGATTTGGTGTCTAAAGCCTTGGAATGACGAGAATAGTTTTTATGTTTACAATTTAGGAGGATTGGCTTTGTCGTTTCTTTGTGTGTATCAGTTAAAATGGTGGCGGTTCCAGTAAATACTTCTAAGCAAACTGTCTAATTGTGGTAAAACTGTTAAAATACACAATGAGAGTTACCAGAAGTGATTAAGAACGTGTAATGAACACCTCAAGTACACGTAAATAGATTCTTACTACCTTTACTGTCGAATTCAATCACGGAGGTTTCCAGTGGAAAGCTGTGAAATGACGAAAATACTGGTAATGTTTACAAGTACGGGTACTTCTGGTGGCGTTTTCACGGGACTGTGCTTTCAAATATTAAGAGTTCATGTTTACAGAGCTCAGAATTGGTGTCTAAAGCCTTGGAATGACGAGAATAGTTTTTATGTTTACAATTTAGGAGGATTGGCTTTGGCGTTTCTTTGTGTGAATCAGTTAAAATGGTGGCGGTTCCAGTAAATACTTCTAAGCAAACTGTCTAATTGTGGTAAAACTGTTAAAATACACAATGAGAGTTACCAGAAATGATTAAGAACGTGTAATAAACACCTCAAGTACACGTAAATAGATTCTTACTACATTTACTGTCGAATTCAATCACGGAGGTTTCGAGTGGAAAGCTGTGAAATGACGTAATTCTGGTAATGTTTACAAGTCCGGGTACTTTGCGTGGCGCTTTCACGGGACTGTGCTTTCAATTATTAAGAGTTCATGTTTACAGAGCTCAGATTTGGTGTCTAAAGCCTTGGAATGATGAGAATAGTTTTTATGTTTACAATTTAGGAGGATTGGCTTTGTCATTTCTTTGTGTGAATCAGTTAAAATGGTGGCGGTTCCAGTAAATACTTCTAAGCAAACTGTCTAATTGTGGTAAAACTGTTAAAATACACAATGATAGTTCCCAGAAATGATTAAGAACGTGTAATAAACACCTCAAGTACACGTAAATAGATTCTTACTACATTTACTGTCGAATTCAATCACGGAGGTTTCCCTTGGAAAGCTGTGAAATGAAGAAAATACTGGTTATATTTACAACTCCGGGTACTTCGGGTGGCGTTTTCACGGGACTTTGCTTTCAAATATTAAGAGTTCATGTTTACAGAGCTCAGAATTGGTGTCTAAAGCCTTGGAATCACGAGAATATTTTTTATGTTTACAATTTAGGAGGATTGGCTTTGGCGTTTTTTTTGTGTGAATCAGTTAAAATGGTGGCGGTTCCAGTAAACAGTTCTAAGCAAACAGTCTAATTGTGGTAAAACTATTAACATACACAATGAGAGTTCCCGGAAATGATTAAGAACGTGTAATAAACATCTCAAGTACACGTAAATAGATTCTTACTTCATTTACTGTCGAATTCAATCACCGAGGTTTCCAGTGGAAAGCTGTGAAATGACGAAAATACTGGTAATGTTTACAAGTCCGGGTACTTTGGGTGGCGTTTTCAGGGGACTGTGCTTTCAATTATTAAGAGTTCATGTTTACAGAGCTCAGATTTGGTGTCTAAAGCCTTGGAATGACGAGAATAGTTTTTATGTTTACAATTTTGGAGGATTGGCTTTGTCTTTTCTTTGTGTGAATCAGTTAAAATGGTGGCGGTTCCAGTAAATACTTCTAAGCAAACTGTCTAATTGTGGTAAAACTGTTAAAATACACAATGAGAGTTACCAGAAATGATTAAGAACGTGTAATAAACACCTCAAGTACACGTAAATAGATTCTTACTACATTTACTGTCGAATTCAATCACGGAGGTTTCCCTTGGAAAGCTGTGAAATGACGAAAATACTGGTTATATTTACAACTCCGGGTACTTCGGGTGGCGTTTTCACGGGACTTTGCTTTCAAATATTAAGAGTTCATGTTTACAGAGCTCAGAATTGGTGTCTAAAGCCTTGGAATGAGGAGAATATTGTTTATGTTTACAATTTAGGAGGATTGGCTTCGGCGCTTTTTTGTGCGTATCATTTAAAATGGTGACGGTTCCAGGAACTACTTCTAAGCAAACTGTCTAATTGTGGTAAAACTGTTAAAATACACAATGAGAGTTCCCAGAAATGAATAAGAACGTTTAATAAACACCTCAAGGACCTGTAAATAGATTCTTACTACATTTACTGTCGAATTCAATCACGGAGGTTTCGAGTGGAAAGCTGTGAAATGCCGTAATTCTGGTAATGTTTACAAGTCCGGGTACTTTGTGTGGCGTTTTCACGGGACTGTGCTTTCAATTATTAAGAGTTCATGTTTACAGAGCTCAGATTTGGTGTCTAAAGCCTTGGAATGTCGAGAATAGTTTTTATGTTTACAATTTAGGAGGATTGGCTTTGTCGTTTCTTTGTGTGAATCAGTTAAAATGGTGGCGGTTCCAGTAAATACTTCTAAGCAAACTGTCTAATTGTGGTTAAACTCTTAAAATACACAATGAGAGTTACCAGAAATGATTAAGAACGTGTAATAAACACCTCAAGTACACGTAAATAGATTCTTACTACATTTACTGTCGAATTCAATCACGGAGGTTTCCCTTGGAAAGCTGTGAAATGACGAAAATACTGGTTATATTTACAACTCTGGGTACTTCGGGTGGCGTTTTCACGGGACTTTGCTTTCAAATATTAAGAGTTCATGTTTACAGAGCTCAGAATTGGTGTCTAAAGCCTTGGAATGAGGAGAATATTGTTTATGTTTACAATTTAGGAGGATTGGCTTCGGCGCTTTTTTGTGCGTATCATTTAAAATGGTGACGGTTCCAGGAACTACTTCTAAGCAAACTGTCTAATTGTGGTAAAACTGTTAAAATACACAATGAGAGTTCCCAGAAATGATTAAGAACGTTTAATAAACACCTCAAGGACCTGTAAATAGATTCTTACTACATTTACTGTCGAATTCAATCACGGAGGTTTCGAGTGGAAAGCTGTGAAATGACGTAATTCTGGTAATGTTTACAAGTCCGGGTACTTTGGGTGGCGCTTTCACGGGACTGTGCTTTCAATTATTAAGAGTTCATGTTTACAGAGCTCAGATTTGGTGTCTAAAGCCTTGGAATGACGAGAATAGTTTTTATGTTTACAATTTAGGAGGATTGGCTTTGTCATTTCTTTGTGTGAATCAGTTAAAATGGTGGCGGTTCCAGTAAATACTTCTAAGCAAACTGTCTAATTGTGGTAAAACTGTTAAAATACACAATGATAGTTCCCAGAAATGATTAAGAACGTGTAATAAACACCTCAAGTACACGTAAATAGATTCTTACTACATTTACTGTCGAATTCAATCACGGAGGTTTCCCTTGGAAAGCTGTGAAATGACGAAAATACTGGTTATATTTACAACTCCGGGTACTTCGGGTGGCGTTTTCACGGGACTTTGCTTTCAAATATTAAGAGTTCATGTTTACAGAGCTCAGAATTGGTGTCTAAAGCCTTGGAATAACGAGAATATTTTTTATGTTTACAATTTAGGAGGATTGGCTTTGGCGTTTTTTTTGTGTGAATCAGTTAAAATGGTGGCGGTTCCAGTAAACAGTTCTAAGCAAACAGTCTAATTGTGGTAAAACTATTAACATACACAATGAGAGTTCCCGGAAATGATTAAGAACGTGTAATAAACATCTCAAGTACACGTAAATAGATTCTTACTTCATTTACTGTCGAATTCAATCACCGAGGTTTCCAGTGGAAAGCTGTGAAATGACGAAAATACTGGTAATGTTTACAAGTCCGGGTACTTTGGGTGGCGTTTTCACGGGACTGTGCTTTCAATTATTAAGAGTTCATGTTTACAGAGCTCAGATTTGGTGTCTAAAGCCTTGGAATGACGAGAATAGTTTTTATGTTTACAATTTTGGAGGATTGGCTTTGTCTTTTCTTTGTGTGAATCAGTTAAAATGGTGGCGGTTCCAGTAAATACTTCTAAGCAAACTGTCTAATTGTGGTAAAACTGTTAAAATACACAATGATAGTTCCCAGAAATGATTAAGAACGTGTAATAAACACCTCAAGTACACGTAAATAGATTCTTACTACATTTACTGTCGAATTCAATCACGGAGGTTTCCCTGGGAAAGCTGTGAAATGACGAAAATACTGGTTATATTTACAACTCCGGGTACTTCGGGTGGCGTTTTCACGGGACTTTGCTTTCAAATATTAAGAGTTCATGTTTACAGAGCTCAGAATTGGTGTCTAAAGCCTTGGAATGAGGAGAATATTGTTTATGTTTACAATTTAGGAGGATTGGCTTCGGCGCTATTTTGTGCGTATCATTTAAAATGGTGACGGTTCCAGGAACTACTTCTAAGCAAACTGTCTAATTGTGGTAAAACTGTTAAAATACACAATGAGAGTTCCCAGTAATGATTAAGAACGTTTAATAAACACCTCAAGTACCTGTAAATAGATTCTTACTACATTTACTGTCGAATTAAATCACGGAGTTTTCGAGTGGAAAGCTGTGAAATGCCGTAATTCTGGTAATGTTTACAAGTCCGGGTACTTTGTGTGGCGTTTTCAAGGGACTGTGCTTTCAATTATTAAGAGTTCATGTTTACAGAGCTCAGATTTGGTGTCTATAGCCTTGGAATGACGAGAATAGTTTTTATGTTTACAATTTAGGAGGATTGGCTTTGTCGTTTCTTTGTGTGAATCAGTTAAAATGGTGGCGGTTCCAGTAAATACTTCTAAGCAAACTGTCTAATTGTGGTTAAACTCTTAAAATACACAATGATAGTCCCCAGAAATGATTAAGAACGTGTAATGAACACCTCAAGTACACGTAAATAGATTCTTACTACCTTTACTGTCGAATTCAATCACGGAGGTTTCCAGTGGAAAGCTGTGAAATGACGAAAATACTGGTAAGGTTTACAAGTACGGGTACTTCTGGTGGCGTTTTCACGGGACTGTGCTTTCAAATATTAAGAGTTCATGTTTACAGAGCTCAGAATTGGTGTCTAAAGCCTTGGAATGTGGAGAATATTGTTTATGTTTACAATTTAGGAGGATTGGCTTTGGCGTGTTTTTTGTGTGAATAAGTTAAAATGATGGCGGTTCCAGTAAATACTTCTAAGCAAACTGTCTAATTGTGGTAAAACTGTTAAAATACACAATGATAGTTCCCGGAAATGATTAAGAAAGTCTAAGAAACACCTCAAGTACACGTAAATAGATTCTTACTACATTTACTGTCGAATTCAATCACGGAGGTTTCGAGTGGAAAGCTGTGAAATGCCGTAATTCTGGTAATGTTTACAAGTCCGGGTACTTTGTGTGGCGTTTTTACGGGACTGTGCTTTCAATTATTAAGAGTTCATGTTTACAGAGCTCAAATTGGTGTCTAAAGCCTTGGAATCACGAGAATAGTTTTTATGTTTACAATTTAGGAGGATTGGCTTTGGCGTTTTTTTTGTGTGAATCAGTTAAAATGGTGGCAGTTCCAGTAAATACTTCTAAGCAAACTGTCAAATTGTGGTTAAACTCTTAAAATACACAATGAGAGTTCCCAGAAATGATTAAGAACGTGTAATAAACACCTCAAGTACACGTAAATAGATTCTTACTACATTTACTGTCGAATTCAATCATGGAGGTTTCCCTTGGAAAGCTGTGAAATGCCGAAAATACTGGTTATATTTACAACTCCGGGTACTTCGGGTGGCGTTTTCACGGGACTTTGCTTTCAAATATTAAGAGTTCATGTTTACAGAGCTCAGAATTGGTGTCTAAAGCCTTGGAATGACGAGAATAGTTTTTATGTTTACAATTTAGGAGGATTGGCTTTGGCGTTTTTTTTGTGAATCAGTTAAAATGGTGGCGGTTCCAGTAAACAGTTCTAAGCGAACTGTCTAATTGTGGTAAAACTATTAACATACACAATGAGAGTTCCCGGAAATGATTAAGAACGTGTAATAAACACCTCAAGTACACGTAAATAGATTCTTACTTCATTTACTGTCGAATTCAATCACCGAGGTTTCCAGTGGAAAGCTGTGAAATGACGAAAATACTGGTAATGTTTACAAGTACGGGTTCTTCTGGTCTCGTTTTCACGGGACTGTGCTTTCAAATATTAAGAGTTCATGTTTACAGAGCTCAGAATTGGTGTCTAAAGCCTTGGAATGAGGAGAATATTGTTTATGTTTATAATTTAGGAGGATTGGCTTCGGCGCTTTTTTGTGCCTATCATTTAAAATGGTGACGGTTCCAGGAACTACTTCTAAGCAAACTGTCTAATTGTGGTAAAGCTGTTAAAATACACAATGAGAGTTCCCAGAAATGATTAAGAACGTTTAATAAACACCTCAAGGACCTGTAAATAGATTCTTACTACATTTACTGTCGAATTCAATCACGGAGGTTTCGAGTGGAAGGCTTTGAAATGCCGTAATTCTGGTAATGTTTACAAGTCGGGGTACTTTGTGTGGCGTTTTCACGGGACTGTGCTTTCAATTATTAAGAGTTCATGTTTACAGAGCTCAGATTTGGTGTCTATAGCCTTGGAATGACGAGAATAGTTTTTATGTTTACAATTTAGGAGGATTGGCTTTGTCGTTTCTTTGTGTGAATCAGTTAAAATGGTGGCGGTTCCAGTAAATACTTCTAAGCAAACTGTCTAATTGTGGTTAAACTCTTAAAATACACAATGATAGTCCCCAGAAATGATTAAGAACGTGTAATGAACACCTCAAGTACACGTAAATAGATTCTTACTACCTTTACTGTCGAATTCAATCACGGAGGTTTCCAGTGGAAAGCTGTGAAATGACGAAAATACTGGTAAGGTTTACAAGTACGGGTACTTCTGGTGGCATTTTCACGGGACTGTGCTTTCAAATATTAAGAGTTCATGTTTACAGAGCTCAGAATTGGTGTCTAAAGCCTTGGAATGTGGAGAATATTGTTTATGTTTACAATTTAGGAGGATTGGCTTTGGCGTGTTTTTTGTGTGAATAAGTTAAAATGGTTCGGTTCCAGTAAATACTTCTAAGCAAACTGTCTAATTGTGGTAAAACTGTTAAAATACACAATGATAGTTCCCGGAAATGATTAAGAAGGTCTAAGAAACACCTCAAGTACACGTAAATAGATTCTTACTACATTTACTGTCGAATTCAATCACGGAGGTTTCGAGTGGAAAGCTGTGAAATGCCGTAATTCTGGTAATGTTTACAAGTCCGGGTACTTTGTGTGGCGTTTTTACGGGACTGTGCTTTCAATTATTAAGAGTTCATGTTTACAGAGCTCAAATTGGTGTCTAAAGCCTTGGAATCACGAGAATAGTTTTTATGTTTACAATTTAGGAGGATTGGCTTTGGCGTTTTTTTTGTGTGAATCAGTTAAAATGGTGGCAGTTCCAGTAAATACTTCTAAGCAAACTGTCAAATTGTGGTTAAACTCTTAAAATACACAATGAGAGTTCCCAGAAATGATTAAGAACGTGTAATAAGCACCTCAAGTACACGTAAATAGATTCTTACTACATTTACTGTCGAATTCAATCATGGAGGTTTCCCTTGGAAAGCTGTGAAATGCCGAAAATACTGGTTATATTTACAACTCCGGGTACTTCGGGTGGCGTTTTCACGGGACTTTGCTTTCAAATATTAAGAGTTCATGTTTACAGAGCTCAGAATTGGTGTCTAAAGCCTTGGAATGACGAGAATAGTTTTTATGTTTACAATTTAGGAGGATTGGCTTTGGCGTTTTTTTTGTGAATCAGTTAAAATGGTGGCGGTTCCAGTAAACAGTTCTAAGCGAACTGTCTAATTGTGGTAAAACTATTAACATACACAATGAGAGTTCCCGGAAATGATTAAGAACGTGTAATAAACACCTCAAGTACACGTAAATAGATTCTTACTTCATTTACTGTCGAATTCAATCACCGAGGTTTCCAGTGGAAAGCTGTGAAATGACGAAAATACTGGTAATGTTTACAAGTACGGGTTCTTCTGGTGGCGTTTTCACGGGACTGTGCTTTCAAATATTAAGAGTTCATGTTTACAGAGCTCAGAATTGGTGTCTAAAGCCTTGGAATGAGGAGAATATTGTTTATGTTTATAATTTAGGAGGATTGGCTTCGGCGCTTTTTTGTGCCTATCATTTAAAATGGTGACGGTTCCAGGAACTACTTCTAAGCAAACTGTCTAATTGTGGTAAAGCTGTTAAAATACACAATGAGAGTTCCCAGAAATGATTAAGAACGTTTAATAAACACCTCAAGGACCTGTAAATAGATTCTTACTACATTTACTGTCGAATTCAATCACGGAGGTTTCGAGTGGAAGACTTTGAAATGCCGTAATTCTGGTAATGTTTACAAGTCGGGGTACTTTGTGTGGCGTTTTCACGGGACTGTGCTTTCAATTATTAAGAGTTCATGTTTACAGAGCTCAGATTTGGTGTCTAAAGCCTTGGAATCACGAGAATAGTTTTTATGTTTACAATTTAGGAGGATTGGCTTTGTCGTTTCTTTGTGTGACTCAGTTAAAATGGTGGCGGTTCCAGTAAATACTTCTAAGCAAACTGTCTAATTGTGGTTAAACTCTTAAAATACACAATGATAGTCCCCAGAAATGATTAAGAACGTGTAATGAACACCTCAAGTACACGTAAATAGATTCTTACTACCTTTACTGTCGAATTTAATCACGGAGGTTTCGAGTGGAAAGCTGTGAAATGACGTAATTCTGGTAATGTTTACAAGTCCGGGTACTTTGGGTGGCGTTTTCACGGGACTGTGCTTTCAATTATTAAGAGTTAATGTTTACAGAGCTCAGATTTGGTGTCTAAAGCCTTGGAATGACGAGAATAGTTTTTATGTTTACAATTTAGGAGGATTGGCTTTGCCGTTTCTTTGTGTGAATCAGTTAAAATGGTGGCGGTTCCAGTAAATACTTCTAAGCAAACTGTCTAATTGTGGTTAAACTCTTAAAATACACAATGATAGTCCCCAGAAATGATTAAGAACGTGAAATGAACTCCTCAAGTACACGTAAATAGATTCTTACTACCTTTATTGTCGAATTCAATCACGGAGGTTTCCCTTGGAAAGCTGTGAAATGACGAAAATACTGGTTATATTTACAACTCCGGGTACTTCGGGTGGCGTTTTCACGGGACTTTGCTTTCAAATATTAAGAGTTCATGTTTACAGAGCTCAGAATTGGTGTCTAAAGCCTTGGAATGAGGAGAATATTGTTTATGTTTACAATTTAGAAGGATTGGCTTCGGCGCTCTTTTGTGCCTATCCTTTAAAATAGTGACGGTTCCAGGAACTACTTCTAAGCAAACTGTCTAATTGTGGTAAAACTGTTAAAATACACAATGAGAGTTCCCAGAAATGATTGAGAACGTTTAATAAACACCTCAAGGACCTGTAAATAGATTCTTACAACATTTACTGTCGAATTCAATCACGCAGGTTTCGAGTGGAAAGCTGTGAAATGCCGTAATTCTGGTAATGTTTACAAGTCGGGGTACTTTGTGTGGCGTTTTCACGGGACTGTGCTTTCAATTATTAAGAGTTCATGTTTACAGAGCTCAGATTTGGTGTCTAAAGCCTTGGAATGACGAGAATAGTTTTTATGTTTACAATTTAGGAGGATTGGCTTTGTCGTTTCTTTGTGTGAATCAGTTAAAATGGTGGCGGTTCCAGTAAATACTTCTAAGCAAACTGTCTAATTGTGGTTAAACTCTTAAAATACACAATGATAGTCCCCAGAAATGATTAAGAACGTGTAATGAACACCTCAAGTACACGTAAGTAGATTCTTACTACCTTTACTGTCGAATTCAATCACGGAGGTTTCCAGTGGAAAGCTGTGAAATGACGAAAATACTGGTAATGTTTACAACTCCGGGTACTTCTGGTGGCGTTTTCACGGGACTGTGCTTTCAAATATTAAGAGTTCATGTTTACAGAGCTCAGAATTGGTGTCTAAAGCCTTGGAATGAGGAGAATATTGTTTATGTTTACAATTTAGGAGGATTGGCTTTGGCGTGTTTTTTGTGTGAATCAGTTAAAATGGTGGCGGTTCCAGTACATACTTCTAAGCAAACTGTCTAATTGTGGTAAAACTGTTAAAATACACAATGAGAGTTACCAGAAATGATTAAGAACGTTTAATAAACACCTCAAGTACACGTAAATAGATTCTTACTACATTTACTGTCGAATTCAATCACGGAGGTTTCGAGTGGAAAGCTGTGAAATGCCGTAATTCTGGTAATGTTTACAAGTCCGGGTACTTTGGGTGGCGCTTTCACGGGACTGTGCTTTCAATTATTAAGAGTTCATGTTTACAGAGCTCAGATTTGGTGTCTAAAGCCTTGGAATGACGAGAATAATTTTTATGTTTACAATTTAGGAGGATTGGCTTTGTCGTTTCTTTGTGTGAATCAGTTAAAATGGTGGCGGTTCCAGTAAATACTTCTAAGCAAACTGTCTAATTGTGGTTAAACTCTTAAAATACACAATGATAGTCCCCAGAAATGATTAAGAACGTGTAATGAACACCAAAAGTACACGTAAATAGATTCTTACTACCTTTACTGTCGAATTCAATCACGGAGGTTTCCAGTGGAAAGCTGTGAAATGACGAAAATACTGGTAATGTTTACAACTCCGGGTACTTCTGGTGGCGTTTTCACGGGACTGTGCTTTCAAATATTAAGAGTTCATGTTTACAGAGCTCAGAATTGGTGTCTAAAGCCTTGGAATGAGGAGAATATTGTTTATGTTTACAATTTAGGAGGATTGGCTTTGGCGTGTTTTTTGTGTGAATCAGTTAAAATGGTGGCAGTTCCAGTAAATACTTCTAAGCAAACTGTCAAATTGTGGTTAAACTCTTAAAATACACAATGAGAGTTCCCAGAAATGATTAAGAACGTGTAATAAGCACCTCAAGTACACGTAAATAGATTCTTACTACATTTACTGTCGAATTCAATCATGGAGGTTTCCCTTGGAAAGCTGTGAAATGCCGAAAATACTGGTTATATTTACAACTCCGGGTACTTCGGGTGGCGTTTTCACGGGACTTTGCTTTCAAATATTAAGAGTTCATGTTTACAGAGCTCAGAATTGGTGTCTAAAGCCTTGGAATGACGAGAATAGTTTTTATGTTTACAATTTAGGAGGATTGGCTTTGGCGTTTTTTTTGTGAATCAGTTAAAATGGTGGCGGTTCCAGTAAACAGTTCTAAGCGAACTGTCTAATTGTGGTAAAACTATTAACATACACAATGAGAGTTCCCGGAAATGATTAAGAACGTGTAATAAACACCTCAAGTACACGTAAATAGATTCTTACTTCATTTACTGTCGAATTCAATCACCGAGGTTTCCAGTGGAAAGCTGTGAAATGACGAAAATACTGGTAATGTTTACAAGTACGGGTTCTTCTGGTGGCGTTTTCACGGGACTGTGCTTTCAAATATTAAGAGTTCATGTTTACAGAGCTCAGAATTGGTGTCTAAAGCCTTGGAATGAGGAGAATATTGTTTATGTTTATAATTTAGGAGGATTGGCTTCGGCGCTTTTTTGTGCCTATCATTTAAAATGGTGACGGTTCCAGGAACTACTTCTAAGCAAACTGTCTAATTGTGGTAAAGCTGTTAAAATACACAATGAGAGTTCCCAGAAATGATTAAGAACGTTTAATAAACACCTCAAGGACCTGTAAATAGATTCTTACTACATTTACTGTCGAATTCAATCACGGAGGTTTCGAGTGGAAGACTTTGAAATGCCGTAATTCTGGTAATGTTTACAAGTCGGGGTACTTTGTGTGGCGTTTTCACGGGACTGTGCTTTCAATTATTAAGAGTTCATGTTTACAGAGCTCAGATTTGGTGTCTAAAGCCTTGGAATCACGAGAATAGTTTTTATGTTTACAATTTAGGAGGATTGGCTTTGTCGTTTCTTTGTGTGAATCAGTTAAAATGGTGGCGGTTCCAGTAAATACTTCTAAGCAAACTGTCTAATTGTGGTTAAACTCTTAAAATACACAATGATAGTCCCCAGAAATGATTAAGAACGTGTAATGAACACCTCAAGTACACGTAAATAGATTCTTACTACCTTTACTGTCGAATTTAATCACGGAGGTTTCGAGTGGAAAGCTGTGAAATGACGTAATTCTGGTAATGTTTACAAGTCCGGGTACTTTGGGTGGCGTTTTCACGGGACTGTGCTTTCAATTATTAAGAGTTAATGTTTACAGAGCTCAGATTTGGTGTCTAAAGCCTTGGAATGACGAGAATAGTTTTTATGTTTACAATTTAGGAGGATTGGCTTTGCCGTTTCTTTGTGTGAATCAGTTAAAATGGTGGCGGTTCCAGTAAATACTTCTAAGCAAACTGTCTAATTGTGGTTAAACTCTTAAAATACACAATGATAGTCCCCAGAAATGATTAAGAACGTGAAATGAACTCCTCAAGTACACGTAAATAGATTCTTACTACCTTTACTGTCGAATTCAATCACGGAGGTTTCCCTTGGAAAGCTGTGAAATGACGAAAATACTGGTTATATTTACAACTCCGGGTACTTCGGGTGGCGTTTTCACGGGACTTTGCTTTCAAATATTAAGAGTTCATGTTTACAGAGCTCAGAATTGGTGTCTAAAGCCTTGGAATGAGGAGAATATTGTTTATGTTTACAATTTAGAAGGATTGGCTTCGGCGCTTTTTTGTGCCTATCCTTTAAAATAGTGACGGTTCCAGGAACTACTTCTAAGCAAACTGTCTAATTGTGGTAAAACTGTTAAAATACACAATGAGAGTTCCCAGAAATGATTGAGAACGTTTCATAAACACCTCAAGGACCTGTAAATAGATTCTTACAACATTTACTGTCGAATTCAATCACGCAGGTTTCGAGTGGAAAGCTGTGAAATGCCGTAATTCTGGTAATGTTTACAAGTCGGGGTACTTTGTGTGGCGTTTTCACGGGACTGTGCTTTCAATTATTAAGAGTTCATGTTTACAGAGCTCAGATTTGGTGTCTAAAGCCTTGGAATGACGAGAATAGTTTTTATGTTTACAATTTAGGAGGATTGGCTTTGTCGTTTCTTTGTGTGAATCAGTTAAAATGGTGGCGGTTCCAGTAAATACTTCTAAGCAAACTGTCTAATTGTGGTTAAACTCTTAAAATACACAATGATAGTCCCCAGAAATGATTAAGAACGTGTAATGAACACCTCAAGTACACGTAAGTAGATTCTTACTACCTTTACTGTCGAATTCAATCACGGAGGTTTCCAGTGGAAAGCTGTGAAATGACGAAAATACTGGTAATGTTTACAACTCCGGGTACTTCTGGTGGCGTTTTCACGGGACTGTGCTTTCAAATATTAAGAGTTCATGTTTACAGAGCTCAGAATTGGTGTCTAAAGCCTTGGAATGAGGAGAATATTGTTTATGTTTACAATTTAGGAGGATTGGCTTTGGCGTGTTTTTTGTGTGAATCAGTTAAAATGGTGGCGGTTCCAGTACATACTTCTAAGCAAACTGTCTAATTGTGGTAAAACTGTTAAAATACACAATGAGAGTTACCAGAAATGATTAAGAACGTTTAATAAACACCTCAAGTACACGTAAATAGATTCTTACTACATTTACTGTCGAATTCAATCACGGAGGTTTCGAGTGGAAAGCTGTGAAATGCCGTAATTCTGGTAATGTTTACAAGTCCGGGTACTTTGGGTGGCGCTTTCACGGGACTGTGCTTTCAATTATTAAGAGTTCATGTTTACAGAGCTCAGATTTGGTGTCTAAAGCCTTGGAATGACGAGAATAATTTTTATGTTTACAATTTAGGAGGATTGGCTTTGTCGTTTCTTTGTGTGAATCAGTTAAAATGGTGGTGGTTCCAGTAAATACTTCTAAGCAAACTGTCTAATTGTGGTAAAACTATTAACATACACAATGAGAGTTCCCGGAAATGACTAAGAACGTGTAATAAACACCTCAAGTACACGTAAATAGATTCTTACTTCATTTACTGTCGAATTCAATCACCGAGGTTTCCAGTGGAAAGCTGTGAAATGACGAAAATACTGGTAATGTTTACAAGTACGGGTTCTTCTGGTCTCGTTTTCACGGGACTGTGCTTTCAAATATTAAGAGTTCATGTTTACAGAGCTCAGAATTGGTGTCTAAAGCCTTGGAATGAGGAGAATATTGTTTATGTTTATAATTTAGGAGGATTGGCTTCGGCGCTTTTTTGTGCCTATCATTTAAAATGGTGACGGTTCCAGGAACTACTTCTAAGCAAACTGTCTAATTGTGGTAAAGCTGTTAAAATACACAATGAGAGTTCCCAGAAATGATTAAGAACGTTTAATAAACACCTCAAGGACCTGTAAATAGATTCTTACTACATTTACTGTCGAATTCAATCACGGAGGTTTCGAGTGGAAGGCTTTGAAATGCCGTAATTCTGGTAATGTTTACAAGTCGGGGTACTTTGTGTGGCGTTTTCACGGGACTGTGCTTTCAATTATTAAGAGTTCATGTTTACAGAGCTCAGATTTGGTGTCTATAGCCTTGGAATGACGAGAATAGTTTTTATGTTTACAATTTAGGAGGATTGGCTTTGTCGTTTCTTTGTGTGAATCAGTTAAAATGGTGGCGGTTCCAGTAAATACTTCTAAGCAAACTGTCTAATTGTGGTTAAACTCTTAAAATACACAATGATAGTCCCCAGAAATGATTAAGAACGTGTAATGAACACCTCAAGTACACGTAAATAGATTCTTACTACCTTTACTGTCGAATTCAATCACGGAGGTTTCCAGTGGAAAGCTGTGAAATGACGAAAATACTGGTAAGGTTTACAAGTACGGGTACTTCTGGTGGCATTTTCACGGGACTGTGCTTTCAAATATTAAGAGTTCATGTTTACAGAGCTCAGAATTGGTGTCTAAAGCCTTGGAATGTGGAGAATATTGTTTATGTTTACAATTTAGGAGGATTGGCTTTGGCGTTTTTTTTGTGTGAATCAGTTAAAATGGTGGCGGTTCCAGTAAATACTTCTAAGCAAACTGTCTAATTGTGGTTAAACTCTTAAAATACACAATGATAGTCCCCAGAAATGATTAAGAACGTGTAATGAACACCTCAAGTACACGTAAATAGATTCTTACTACATTTACTGTCGAATTCAATCACGGAGGTTTCGAGTGGAAAGCTGTGAAATGCCGTAATTCTGGTAATGTTTACAAGTCCGGGTACTTTGTGTGGCGTTTTTACGGGACTGTGCTTTCAATTATTAAGAGTTCATGTTTACAGAGCTCAAATTGGTGTCTAAAGCCTTGGAATCACGAGAATAGTTTTTATGTTTACAATTTAGGAGGATTGGCTTTGGCGTTTTTTTTGTGTGAATCAGTTAAAATGGTGGCAGTTCCAGTAAATACTTCTAAGCAAACTGTCAAATTGTGGTTAAACTCTTAAAATACACAATGAGAGTTCCCAGAAATGATTAAGAACGTGTAATAAGCACCTCAAGTACACGTAAATAGATTCTTACTACATTTACTGTCGAATTCAATCATGGAGGTTTCCCTTGGAAAGCTGTGAAATGCCGAAAATACTGGTTATATTTACAACTCCGGGTACTTCGGGTGGCGTTTTCACGGGACTTTGCTTTCAAATATTAAGAGTTCATGTTTACAGAGCTCAGAATTGGTGTCTAAAGCCTTGGAATGACGAGAATAGTTTTTATGTTTACAATTTAGGAGGATTGGCTTTGGCGTTTTTTTTGTGAATCAGTTAAAATGGTGGCGGTTCCAGTAAACAGTTCTAAGCGAACTGTCTAATTGTGGTAAAACTATTAACATACACAATGAGAGTTCCCGGAAATGATTAAGAACGTGTAATAAACACCTCAAGTACACGTAAATAGATTCTTACTTCATTTACTGTCGAATTCAATCACCGAGGTTTCCAGTGGAAAGCTGTGAAATGACGAAAATACTGGTAATGTTTACAAGTACGGGTTCTTCTGGTGGCGTTTTCACGGGACTGTGCTTTCAAATATTAAGAGTTCATGTTTACAGAGCTCAGAATTGGTGTCTAAAGCCTTGGAATGAGGAGAATATTGTTTATGTTTATAATTTAGGAGGATTGGCTTCGGCGCTTTTTTGTGCCTATCATTTAAAATGGTGACGGTTCCAGGAACTACTTCTAAGCAAACTGTCTAATTGTGGTAAAGCTGTTAAAATACACAATGAGAGTTCCCAGAAATGATTAAGAACGTTTAATAAACACCTCAAGGACCTGTAAATAGATTCTTACTACATTTACTGTCGAATTCAATCACGGAGGTTTCGAGTGGAAGACTTTGAAATGCCGTAATTCTGGTAATGTTTACAAGTCGGGGTACTTTGTGTGGCGTTTTCACGGGACTGTGTTTTCAATTATTAAGAGTTCATGTTTACAGAGCTCAGATTTGGTGTCTAAAGCCTTGGAATCACGAGAATAGTTTTTATGTTTACAATTTAGGAGGATTGGCTTTGTCGTTTCTTTGTGTGAATCAGTTAAAATGGTGGCGGTTCCAGTAAATACTTCTAAGCAAACTGTCTAATTGTGGTTAAACTCTTAAAATACACAATGATAGTCCCCAGAAATGATTAAGAACGTGTAATGAACACCTCAAGTACACGTAAATAGATTCTTACTACCTTTACTGTCGAATTTAATCACGGAGGTTTCGAGTGGAAAGCTGTGAAATGACGTAATTCTGGTAATGTTTACAAGTCCGGGTACTTTGGGTGGCGTTTTCACGGGACTGTGCTTTCAATTATTAAGAGTTAATGTTTACAGAGCTCAGATTTGGTGTCTAAAGCCTTGGAATGACGAGAATAGTTTTTATGTTTACAATTTAGGAGGATTGGCTTTGCCGTTTCTTTGTGTGAATCAGTTAAAATGGTGGCGGTTCCAGTAAATACTTCTAAGCAAACTGTCTAATTGTGGTTAAACTCTTAAAATACACAATGATAGTCCCCAGAAATGATTAAGAACGTGAAATGAACTCCTCAAGTACACGTAAATAGATTCTTACTACCTTTACTGTCGAATTCAATCACGGAGGTTTCCCTTGGAAAGCTGTGAAATGACGAAAATACTGGTTATATTTACAACTCCGGGTACTTCGGGTGGCGTTTTCACGGGACTTTGCTTTCAAATATTAAGAGTACATGTTTACAGAGCTCAGAATTGGTGTCTAAAGCCTTGGAATGAGGAGAATATTGTTTATGTTTACAATTTAGAAGGATTGGCTTCGGCGCTTTTTTGTGCCTATCCTTTAAAATAGTGACGGTTCCAGGAACTACTTCTAAGCAAACTGTCTAATTGTGGTAAAACTGTTAAAATACACAATGAGAGTTCCCAGAAATGATTGAGAACGTTTAATAAACACCTCAAGGACCTGTAAATAGATTCTTACAACATTTACTGTCGAATTCAATCACGCAGGTTTCGAGTGGAAAGCTGTGAAATGCCGTAATTCTGGTAATGTTTACAAGTCGGGGTACTTTGTGTGGCGTTTTCACGGGACTGTGCTTTCAATTATTAAGAGTTCATGTTTACAGAGCTCAGATTTGGTGTCTAAAGCCTTGGAATGACGAGAATAGTTTTTATGTTTACAATTTAGGAGGATTGGCTTTGTCGTTTCTTTGTGTGAATCAGTTAAAATGGTGGCGGTTCCAGTAAATACTTCTAAGCAAACTGTCTAATTGTGGTTAAACTCTTAAAATACACAATGATAGTCCCCAGAAATGATTAAGAACGTGTAATGAACACCAAAAGTACACGTAAATAGATTCTTACTACCTTTACTGTCGAATTCAATCACGGAGGTTTCCAGTGGAAAGCTGTGAAATGACGAAAATACTGGTAATGTTTACAACTCCGGGTACTTCTGGTGGCGTTTTCACGGGACTGTGCTTTCAAATATTAAGAGTTCATGTTTACAGAGCTCAGAATTGGTGTCTAAATCCTTGGAATGAGGAGAATATTGTTTATGTTTACAATTTAGGAGGATTGGCTTTGGCGTGTTTTTTGTGTGAATCAGTTAAAATGGTGGCAGTTCCAGTAAATACTTCTAAGCAAACTGTCAAATTGTGGTTAAACTCTTAAAATACACAATGAGAGTTCCCAGAAATGATTAAGAACGTGTAATAAGCACCTCAAGTACACGTAAATAGATTCTTACTACATTTACTGTCGAATTCAATCATGGAGGTTTCCCTTGGAAAGCTGTGAAATGCCGAAAATACTGGTTATATTTACAACTCCGGGTACTTCGGGTGGCGTTTTCACGGGACTTTGCTTTCAAATATTAAGAGTTCATGTTTACAGAGCTCAGAATTGGTGTCTAAAGCCTTGGAATGACGAGAATAGTTTTTATGTTTACAATTTAGGAGGATTGGCTTTGGCGTTTTTTGTGTGAATCAGTTAAAATGGTGGCGGTTCCAGTAAACAGTTCTAAGCGAACTGTCTAATTGTGGTAAAACTATTAACATACACAATGAGAGTTCTCGGAAATGATTAAGAACGTGTAATAAACACCTCAAGTACACGTAAATAGATTCTTACTTCATTTACTGTCGAATTCAATCACCGAGGTTTCCAGTGGAAAGCTGTGAAATGACGAAAATACTGGTAATGTTTACAAGTACGGGTTCTTCTGTTGGCGTTTTCACGGGACTGTGCTTTCAAATATTAAGAGTTCATGTTTACAGAGCTCAGAATTGGTGTCTAAAGCCTTGGAATGAGGAGAATATTGTTTATGTTTATAATTTAGGAGGATTGGCTTCGGCGCTTTTTTGTGCCTATCATTTAAAATGGTGACGGTTCCAGGAACTACTTCTAAGCAAACTGTCTAATTGTGGTAAAGCTGTTAAAATACACAATGAGAGTTCCCAGAAATGATTAAGAACGTTTAATAAACACCTCAAGGACCTGTAAATAGATTCTTACTACATTTACTGTCGAATTCAATCACGGAGGTTTCGAGTGGAAGACTTTGAAATGCCGTAATTCTGGTAATGTTTACAAGTCGGGGTACTTTGTGTGGCGTTTTCACGGGACTGTGCTTTCAATTATTAAGAGTTCATGTTTACAGAGCTCAGATTTGGTGTCTAAAGCCTTGGAATCACGAGAATAGTTTTTATGTTTACAATTTAGGAGGATTGGCTTTGTCGTTTCTTTGTGTGAATCAGTTAAAATGGTGGCGGTTCCAGTAAATACTTCTAAGCAAACTGTCTAATTGTGGTTAAACTCTTAAAATACACAATGATAGTCCCCAGAAATGATTAAGAACGTGTAATGAACACCTCAAGTACACGTAAATAGATTCTTACTACCTTTACTGTCGAATTTAATCACGGAGGTTTCGAGTGGAAAGCTGTGAAATGACGTAATTCTGGTAATGTTTACAAGTCCGGGTACTTTGGGTGGCGTTTTCACGGGACTGTGCTTTCAATTATTAAGAGTTAATGTTTACAGAGCTCAGATTTGGTGTCTAAAGCCTTGGAATGACGAGAATAGTTTTTATGTTTACAATTTAGGAGGATTGGCTTTGCCGTTTCTTTGTGTGAATCAGTTAAAATGGTGGCGGTTCCAGTAAATACTTCTAAGCAAACTGTCTAATTGTGGTTAAACTCTTAAAATACACAATGATAGTCCCCAGAAATGATTAAGAACGTGAAATGAACTCCTCAAGTACACGTAAATAGATTCTTACTACCTTTACTGTCGAATTCAATCACGGAGGTTTCCCTTGGAAAGCTGTGAAATGACGAAAATACTGGTTATATTTACAACTCCGGGTACTTCGGGTGGCGTTTTCACGGGACTTTGCTTTCAAATATTAAGAGTTCATGTTTACAGAGCTCAGAATTGGTGTCTAAAGCCTTGGAATGAGGAGAATATTGTTTATGTTTACAATTTAGAAGGATTGGCTTCGGCGCTTTTTTGTGCCTATCCTTTAAAATAGTGACGGTTCCAGGAACTACTTCTAAGCAAACTGTCTAATTGTGGTAAAACTGTTAAAATACACAATGAGAGTTCCCAGAAATGATTGAGAACGTTTAATAAACACCTCAAGGACCTGTAAATAGATTCTTACAACATTTACTGTCGAATTCAATCACGGAGGTTTCGAGTGGAAAGCTGTGAAATGCCGTAATTCTGGTAATGTTTACAAGTCGGGGTACTTTGTGTGGCGTTTTCACGGGACTGTGCTTTCAATTATTAAGAGTTCATGTTTACAGAGCTCAGATTTGGTGTCTAAAGCCTTGGAATGACGAGAATAGTTTTTATGTTTACAATTTAGGAGGATTGGCTTTGTCGTTTCTTTGTGTGAATCAGTTAAAATGGTGGCGGTTCCAGTAAATACTTCTAAGCAAACTGTCTAATTGTGGTTAAACTCTTAAAATACACAATGATAGTCCCCAGAAATGATTAAGAACGTGTAATGAACACCTCAAGTACACGTAAATAGATTCTTACTACCTTTACTGTCGAATTCAATCACGGAGGTTTCCAGTGGAAAGCTGTGAAATGACGAAAATACTGGTAATGTTTACAACTCCGGGTACTTCTGGTGGCGTTTTCACGGGACTGTGCTTTCAAATATTAAGAGTTCATGTTTACAGAGCTCAGAATTGGTGTCTAAAGCCTTGGAATGAGGAGAATATTGTTTATGTTTACAATTTAGGAGGATTGGCTTTGGCGTGTTTTTTGTGTGAATCAGTTAAAATGGTGGCGGTTCCAGTACATACTTCTAAGCAAACTGTCTAATTGTGGTAAAACTGTTAAAATACACAATGAGAGTTACCAGAAATGATTAAGAACGTTTAATAAACACCTCAAGTACACGTAAATAGATTCTTACTACATTTACTGTCGAATTCAATCACGGAGGTTTCGAGTGGAAAGCTGTGAAATGCCGTAATTCTGGTAATGTTTACAAGTCCGGGTACTTTGGGTGGCGCTTTCACGGGACTGTGCTTTCAATTATTAAGAGTTCATGTTTACAGAGCTCAGAATTGGTGTCTAAAGCCTTGGAATGAGGAGAATATTGTTTATGTTTACAATTTAGAAGGATTGGCTTCGGCGCTTTTTTGTGCCTATCCTTTAAAATAGTGACGGTTCCAGGAACTACTTCTAAGCAAACTGTCTAATTGTGGTAAAACTGTTAAAATACACAATGAGAGTTCCCAGAAATGATTGAGAACGTTTAATAAACACCTCAAGGACCTGTAAATAGATTCTTACTACATTTACTGTCGAATTCAATCACGGAGGTTTCGAGTGGAAAGCTGTGAAATGCCGTAATTCTGGTAATGTTTACAAGTCGGGGTACTTTGTGTGGCGTTTTCACGGGACTGTGCTTTCAATTATTAAGAGTTCATGTTTACAGAGCTCAGATTTGGTGTCTAAAGCCTTGGAATGACGAGAATAGTTTTTATGTTTACAATTTAGGAGGATTGGCTTTGTCGTTTCTTTGTGTGAATCAGTTAAAATGGTGGCGGTTCCAGTAAATACTTCTAAGCAAACTGTCTAATTGTGGTTAAACTCTTAAAATACACAATGATAGTCCCCAGAAATGATTAAGAACGTGTAATGAACACCTCAAGTACACGTAAATAGATTCTTACTACCTTTACTGTCGAATTCAATCACGGAGGTTTCCAGTGGAAAGCTGTGAAATGACGAAAATACTGGTAATGTTTACAACTCCGGGTACTTCTGGTGGCGTTTTCACGGGACTGTGCTTTCAAATATTAAGAGTTCATGTTTACAGAGCTCAGAATTGGTGTCTAAAGCCTTGGAATGAGGAGAATATTGTTTATGTTTACAATTTAGGAGGATTGGCTTTGGCGTGTTTTTTGTGTGAATCAGTTAAAATGGTGGCGGTTCCAGTACATACTTCTAAGCAAACTGTCTAATTGTGGTAAAACTGTTAAAATACACAATGAGAGTTACCAGAAATGATTAAGAACGTTTAATAAACACCTCAAGTACACGTAAATAGATTCTTACTACATTTACTGTCGAATTCAATCACGGAGGTTTCGAGTGGAAAGCTGTGAAATGCCGTAATTCTGGTAATGTTTACAAGTCCGGGTACTTTGGGTGGCGCTTTCACGGGACTGTGCTTTCAATTATTAAGAGTTCATGTTTACAGAGCTCAGATTTGGTGTCTAAAGCCTTGGAATGAGGAGAATATTGTTTATGTTTACAATTTAGAAGGATTGGCTTCGGCGCTTTTTTGTGCCTATCCTTTAAAATAGTGACGGTTCCAGGAACTACTTCTAAGCAAACTGTCTAATTGTGGTAAAACTGTTAAAATACACAATGAGAGTTCCCAGAAATGATTGAGAACGTTTAATAAACACCTCAAGGACCTGTAAATAGATTCTTACTACATTTACTGTCGAATTCAATCACGGAGGTTTCGAGTGGAAAGCTGTGAAATGCCGTAATTCTGGTAATGTTTACAAGTCGGGGTACTTTGTGTGGCGTTTTCACGGGACTGTGCTTTCAATTATTAAGAGTTCATGTTTACAGAGCTCAGATTTGGTGTCTAAAGCCTTGGAATGACGAGAATAGTTTTTATGTTTACAATTTAGGAGGATTGGCTTTGTCGTTTCTTTGTGTGAATCAGTTAAAATGGTGGCGGTTCCAGTAAATACTTCTAAGCAAACTGTCTAATTGTGGTTAAACTCTTAAAATACACAATGATAGTCCCCAGAAATGATTAAGAACGTGTAATGAACACCTCAAGTACACGTAAGTAGATTCTTACTACCTTTACTGTCGAATTCAATCCCGGAGGTTTCCAGTGGAAAGCTGTGAAATGACGAAAATACTGGTAATGTTTACAACTCCGGGTACTTCTGGTGGCGTTTTCACGGGACTGTGCTTTCAAATATTAAGAGTTCATGTTTACAGAGCTCAGAATTGGTGTCTAAAGCCTTGGAATGAGGAGAATATTGTTTATGTTTACAATTTAGGAGGATTGGCTTTGGCGTGTTTTTTGTGTGAATCAGTTAAAATGGTGGCGGTTCCAGTACATACTTCTAAGCAAACTGTCTAATTGTGGTAAAACTGTTAAAATACACAATGAGAGTTACCAGAAATGATTAAGAACGTTTAATAAACACCTCAAGTACACGTAAATAGATTCTTACTACATTTACTGTCGAATTCAATCACGGAGGTTTCGAGTGGAAAGCTGTGAAATGCCGTAATTCTGGTAATGTTTACAAGTCCGGGTACTTTGGGTGGCGCTTTCACGGGACTGTGCTTTCAATTATTAAGAGTTCATGTTTACAGAGCTCAGATTTGGTGTCTAAAGCCTTGGAATGACGAGAATAATTTTTATGTTTACAAT
Source organism: Myotis daubentonii (assembly GCF_963259705.1). Lineage (NCBI taxonomy): Eukaryota > Metazoa > Chordata > Mammalia > Chiroptera > Vespertilionidae > Myotis > Myotis daubentonii. The sequence goes on from NW_026775472.1 coordinate 87,191, forward strand.
TTAGGAGGATTGGCTTTGTCGTTTCTTTGTGTGAATCAGTTAAAATGGTGGCGGTTCCAGTAAATACTTCTAAGCAAACTGTCTAATTGTGGTTAAACTCTTAAAATACACAATGATAGTCCCCAGAAATGATTAAGAACGTGTAATGAACACCAAAAGTACACGTAAATAGATTCTTACTACCTTTACTGTCGAATTCAATCACGGAGGTTTCCAGTGGAAAGCTGTGAAATGACGAAAATACTGGTAATGTTTACAACTCCGGGTACTTCTGGTGGCGTTTTCACGGGACTGTGCTTTCAAATATTAAGAGTTCATGTTTACAGAGCTCAGAATTGGTGTCTAAAGCCTTGGAATGAGGAGAATATTGTTTATGTTTACAATTTAGGAGGATTGGCTTTGGCGTGTTTTTTGTGTGAATCAGTTAAAATGGTGGCGGTTCCAGTAAATACTTCTAAGCAAACTGTCTAATTGTGGTAAAACTGTTAAAATACACAATGAGAGTTACCAGAAATGATTAAGAACGTTTAATAAACACCTCAAGTACACGTAAATAGATTCTTACTACATTTACTGTCGAATTCAATCACGGAGGTTTCGAGTGGAAAGCTGTGAAATGCCGTAATTCTGGTAATGTTTACAAGTCCGGGTACTTTGGGTGGCGCTTTCACGGGACTGTGCTTTCAAATATTAAGAGTTCATGTTTACAGAGCTCAGATTTGGTGTCTAAAGCCTTGGAATGACGAGAATAGTTTTTATGTTTACAATTTAGGAGGATTGGCTTTGTCGTTTCTTTGTGTGAATCAGTTAAAATGGTGGCGGTTCCAGTAAATACTTCTAAGCAAACTGTCTAATTGTGGTTAAACTCTTAAAATACACAATGATAGTCCCCAGAAATGATTAAGAACGTGTAATAAACACCTCAAGTACACGTAAATAGATTCTTACTACCTTTACTGTCGAATTCAATCACGGAGGTTTCCCTTGGAAAGCTCTGAAATGACGATAATACTGGTTATATTTACAACTCCGGGTACTTCGAGTGGCGTTTTCACGGGACTTTGCTTTCAAATATTAAGAGTTCATGTTTACAGAGCTCAGAATTGGTGTCTAAAGCCTTGGAATGAGGAGAATATTGTTTATGTTTACAATTTAGAAGGATTGGCTTCGGCCCTTTTTTGTGCCTATCCTTTAAAATAGTGACGGTTCCAGGAACTACTTCTAAGCAAACTAATTGTGGTAAAACTATTAACATACACAATGAGAGTTCCCGGAAATGATTAAGAACGTGTAATAAACATCTCAAGTACACGTAAATAGATTCTTACTTCATTTACTGTCGAATTCAATCACCGAGGTTTCCAGTGGAAAGCTGTGAAATGACGAAAATACTGGTAATGTTTACAAGTACGGGTACTTCTGGTGGCGTTTTCACGGGACTGTACTTTCAAATATTAAGAGTTCATGTTTACAGAGCTCAGAATTGGTGTCTAAAGCCTTGGAATGAGGAGAATATTGTTTATGTTTACAATTTAGGAGGATTGGCTTCGGCGCTTTTTTGTGCCTATCATTTAAAATGGTGACGGTTCCAGGAACTACTTCTAAGCAAACTGTCTAATTGTGGTAAAACTGTTAAAATACACAATGAGAGTTCCCAGAAATGATTAAGAACGTTTAATAAACACCTCAAGGACCTGTAAATAGATTCTTACTACATTTACTGTCGAATTCAATCACGGAGGTTTCGAGTGGAAAGCTGTGAAATGCCGTAATTCTGGTAATGTTTACAAGTCGGGGTACTTTGTGTGGCGTTTTCACGGGACTGTGCTTTCAATTATTAAGAGTTCATGTTTACAGAGCTCAGATTTGGTGTCTAAAGCCTTGGAATGACGAGAATAGTTTTTATGTTTACAATTTAGGAGGATTGGCTTTGTCGTTTCTTTGTGTGAATCAGTTAAAATGGTGGCGGTTCCAGTAAATACTTCTAAGCAAACTGTCTAATTGTGGTTAAACTCTTAAAATACACAATGATAGTCCCCAGAAATGATTAAGAACGTGTAATGAACACCTCAAGTACACGTAAATAGATTCTTACTACCTTTACTGTCGAATTCAATCACGGAGGTTTCCAGTGGAAAGCTGTGAAATGACGAAAATACTGGTAATGTTTACAACTCCGGGTACTTCTGGTGGCGTTTTCACGGGACTGTGCTTTCAAATATTAAGAGTTCATGTTTACAGAGCTCAGAATTGGTGTCTAAAGCCTTGGAATGAGGAGAATATTGTTTATGTTTACAATTTAGGAGGATTGGCTTTGGCGTGTTTTTTGTGTGAATCAGTTAAAATGGTGGCGGTTCCAGTAAATACTTCTAAGCAAACTGTCTAATTGTGGTAAAACTGTTAAAATACACAATGAGAGTAACCAGAAATGATTAAGAACGTTTAATAAACACCTCAAGTACACGTAAATAGATTCTTACTACATTTACTGTCGAATTCAATCACGGAGGTTTCGAGTGGAAAGCTGTGAAATGCCGTAATTCTGGTAATGTTTACAAGTCCGGGTACTTTGGGTGGCTCTTTCACGGGACTGTGCTTTCAAATATTAAGAGTTCATGTTTACAGAGCTCACATTTGGTGTCTAAAGCCTTGGAATGACGAGAATAGTTTTTATGTTTACAATTTAGGAGGATTGGCTTTGTCGTTTCTTTGTGTGAATCAGTTAAAATGGTGGCGGTTCCAGTAAATACTTCTAAGCAAACTGTCTAATTGTGGTTAAACTCTTAAAATACACAATGATAGTCCCCAGA